>NC_058372.1:76447500-76722500 GCF_018350175.1 Felis catus | reverse complement strand
TGTAATAAAGTTTTTATTTTTTTTATGTGTCATTAATATAAATGTGTGTTAGTGTAGAAATATTCTGGTTTAAAAACTTAGAATTGCACACATTTCAGTATGTTTATTTGTACTTACATAATTTTAGAATAGTGGTTGCCAATAGCCTGTATGTTTCACATTAATTGGTTTTTTTATGTTACCTTAATAAACCATTTTAGTATGTTGTATGTCAGTTACTGGGATAGCTGGGACATAGAGTGTAATTTAAAATTTGTCAATAAGTATTCATTGGAATATATGTAAATGTGCCTTGCCGGTTATTGAAACTTACCTACAAAATGAGTATGGGGTGACAAAAATTAGTTCCTGGTGCTTAATGAAACTTTCTGCCACTGATTTTATATATTACCCCGTGCTTTTTTAAAGTACATCTCTTTCAAATCTTAGTGTAAGTTTGAGGGCTACACAAAACATTTACATTTCATTCTAACATATGAGTACAATAGGTTGTGGAAAGTGGGTAAACTAAATGTAGCCTTCAGTAAAATTGAATCTCAGTGTAATCTTTGGTGCTGGCGTTTCCCAGTTCCAAGGAATTAAATGATCCCATCAAAGAGGTCATTGCCATGCCTATTGGCACTTTACTGTCATACCCTTTTTTAAGGGACACTGTCAAGGTGTTTAAGTTAATTCTCAGAATTATTTGTTGGGATTTTAGGATGGGTTTGTTTGACTTAAGTAAGAACTGCATTGTCAGAGTTGAAAGATGAACATTTTTGTGAGTTCACAAATGTGTTCTTAAGAAAACATTAAAATATGGAGCTGTGGGTTTCCAAGACTATTTGGCATTCTTAGTTTGGGGATTTGGGAGGGAAACTGATGATAAAAAGAAATTGTAAGGAATTGATGGGTAATGTAAACAGTGGTGATGAAATCTATACACGCTCAAGTGAAATTACTTGACAGTGTTCATTTGAATAACTTTGAATTCAAGCCATTATAATTACTTTTAAAATTAAATATCATTTGCACTGTTCTGATAATGGGTGCAGTTTTTGAGCAATATAATCAGAGCTAAATATGCATGTAGTGATTAGTGATGTGAACAATTAAGTTCTGAGAAGAAATACTAACTGGTATTTTCAAACTTAAATTTCTGTAGTAAAATCAGCATCAAACTCTTATCAATAAGAGATCAAGGAAAACAGGCAATGCATATAAACATACTTTTGAATGTTGTGTGGCCTATAAAGCAATAATGCAATTTATATGGAATGTCATGGGATATGAGAAATGGAAATGCAAAAATAACTAATCCTTTAGTAAAAATGTCAACCTGTTAAAAGGGGAATGTTAACTAATGTAGGTTATTGCTATTTGTGATTTGTTTATGGGTTCTTGGCTTTGACAGCTTCAAAGAATGGACAGATAACAAGTCAAATTTTGTATATATTGTCAAGGAATGGGTCTTAAATCCAAGAGTCAAGTCCCTTCCTTGGGGTGAAAAATGTATCCTTAAAGCATTCTGATTGTTAAACAAGAAAACTTGAGTTACCTAAACAGACGCAAGATTTTGTTTCTGCAGACTACTTGGCAATCAAAAGTGATCATCAATTCAGTTAATCAGTTTTCAGAAATTTGCTTTATGAGAAAATCGTGTTCTGTATATTTTCCCAAACATGCTTTTTGTGGAAGATTTTCAGCCATTGCAATTAAATCAGATATTAGATATGAAGTGGGGGTTGAGCACAAAAAAGAGCGGTTGCACACTCATGATGGCGGTTGTAGCATCATGAGAAATTTATCAATTGCAAATCTGATTTGACAAAATACAAACATTTCCTCATGATAAAATAGGAACTTAATAGGAATGGATTGATGGGGTGATCTCGGGTATTGTATATATTTGGGAAGACTTAAAACCAGGACGAATACATGCTAGATGGACAAAATTGTCACATGCAGGACAGCTTTTTTTGACTGCTAAGCCAAAGTCACTGTTGATCAGAAACAGCAAAAGATCACCTTGTTATTATAGAGTAAGACATGTTTCTATTTTAAGGGGAGAAATTAAATGTAGAAGACTTCATGCATTTAGGAGAAGGAGCTAACCCTAGAGTAAATGACTGTTCAGATTCCTAATACCCACCATGACCATTTTCTCCCCAGTGATGTATTCCATAAAACCAAATTTTTATCTGACCATAGGAATTGATTGGTGGGTATAAAATGAATGAATAAAAAACTTTAACAATACATAAAATGAACAGACTTGTGAGGATGATGTTTTAAAGTGTAGCATTTACTCAGTGATACCACTCAATAGGGCATGCCACTACTTTTCTTAAGATGCTAATTATAAACCAATATTCAAAGACATTTTTAACTGTGGGCAAAGTAATAGATGGACTTTTTGGTCTGTCACTTTTTTAAAAAGTACTTAAGACATAAGTTCTATTAGCACCACAGTCTGCCTTCAGTAATATACATAAAATATTTTTCAGGACCAGAAGCATTCGGTTGGAAAAACCATCTTTTTTATGAATGCAAAACAGTATTATAACTAATGCTCTGGTCCAGGATTAGGTTTTTAATATTTTAACAGTAGTCTGATAAACATTTAGAAGTCTGGCATTGAGAAACAAAAGCTTGTACCTGACTAGTACTTTTATTTAAAAGAAATATTAGTTCTTTTAGCTTATTTAAATTGTCTCTTACATTTATTTATCCATAGAATTTATATTTATTTCATTCCTTTCATCTCACTGAAAACAACTGTCTGCAGGCTCTTTGATTTGGATTAGATGTGTGAAGTACTGTCTTTTGCCAAAAACCTCAACTTACCTGTTCTTTTAAACGTAGTGGGTTTGTGCTTGTTTGGAGATCAGTTCAAAAACTATCTGTACTATCTGTACTGCCTCTGATGTTAAGATTTTATGTATAGCATAAGGAAGCTAGCTCTGACTATATTTTCCTAAGAATAAAGACCTATTTTTGTAGCATGTCTTAGGATCTCCAGGAGTCCAAGAATTATTGTGGGTGTCCTCCATTTCATCTTTTTTTCACTTAACAGCTTGTGAATAGACACTTGGAATCTTTAGAGCTCTTCGCCTTTTGATTATACATGCAAAGTGACTAGCCAATGGTAAAAAAAAGATTCCCCAAGATCCCTAATTCAAGCACATGATGGGGAGATGTAAACATAGAGTGTTGGTCTTCACTTATTTGGTGAAAATATTCTGTGGTCACACATGCCAGTGGACTCAATGAAGAAGTTAATGGTAATTTGGTTCTGGTTTTCTGGGAACATACCCTATCATGCAGTGTTCTTCCATTCTCTATCACCATCTTTCTCTGAAGGGTTGGAAATGATTGAGGTTGCAAGTGAATCAGGAGAGTGGAGTGAACAAATCTGTTTTAATAAAATGTTGCACATCTAGGAAGGTGAATTCAGCTTAAAATGGGTTCTATTAAGCTAGGATGGCAAATCATCAAAGAATGGGGAACTTGTAAGTACATTGGAAGGGTTTGGTTCATAGCCCTAGAATTTCTTGGAGGGTGGGGGCAGGTAGTGGTAGTTTTGCCACTTCATCCGGACAAAAATTGCTTTAGTAGGTCACTTCATGTGGATTTTAGTTTGTGTTTAGGATAACCAAGATTTGTGCTAATATTTAGTGAAAAGAAACTTTTGTCTTTTCAGGGCAGTCATGGAAGTTTTATACCTGAAAAATTCTGGGTACTGCTAGAGCATTTTAAAAACAACTTATGTTGCTTTATTTGACTGCCTGTGCAGAGACCAAACTAGTACTTTTTTGTTGAAATCAAGACTGCTGAGTAAGACTTGGGTAAGGAAGAAATCTTAATAAACTGTTTTGGAAATTAGTGTCTTCCAAGTGTTTCCTAGAATGTGTTTTTAACACATTTTAGAATAATTTACAGGCTTCAGTGAATATCTGATTTTTCACGTTGTAAAGTGGTTTCAAATAAGTTCTAATCTGAGGGGAGTTTAAAGGCAGTTATCTGCAATGTTCATTAAGTGTCATTGATTGATTTAGGCTTTCAGTCTGTATTCTGAAAAGATTGTTGTGACAAAATACTGTTTTGGAGAGAATTTTAGGATACCCAAGGAGATCAGTATCTTCTATATCATTTATGAACTACAGCCAAGTTTTACTTCAGGGTAAAAGGACAAGGGTTTTTGATGTAGACAGGCTGTTACCACCGATTAAAGGATATGGGCTTGTTCATGATATAAAATCTGTAGAAGAGTCTTTAGATTTCAAAATCGGGTCTAAGTGTAGAAACCTACAACATACCAGAAGAGTTCTAACATTACATCTGATGTGATGTGGCTCTTTTAATGCTGTTAAGTTCAAATGAGGTAAAGGAAATCTGAATAATTATGTCATTTGTGTGATATAATACTGCTTTTGAATTTAGGTGTCCCAGTTTTTTCCTATGGGAATTAGAAAATGTCAGTAGTGCATCATTTGAACACAAAGTAAAACTATGCATCTGTTTTATGTCATGAGTAAAACACTTTTTTTTTTTTTTTTTTTTTTTAAAGATTTTAAGTAATCTCTACACCCAACTCTGGGGTCAAACTCACAAACCCAAGTCACATTCTCTACTGACTGAGCCAGCCTGGCACCCCCTTATGACTTCATTTTTCAGGTGTCTTTAATATGTTACTGTTTATGTTGCTTTAATTGGAAGGCTCAGGGATTAGGCTTCTGAAATTGCTTTAATTTCCGTAACATGTGAAATACTTCAAAAGTATATATACTAATTGTGTATCTTGATATATTGTCAATATTTGGAAGGAGTTTGTAGGAAAACCAAAAGTAATGAACAGTATGTCAAAGGTCATCTATGAAAATTGGTAGATACGCTCTTTAATTCTCTGCAGCCACATGCAAATGCAGTACATGTAGTTTTGAAAAAAATACTTGGCTTGCTTTTTTCCTGAAATAGTTAAAATCCCCATGAATTTGCACAAATTGAATTCTTAAAAATCCTTCAACACTAATGACAGGTACTTTTTTCTTTAGGAACCCAGCTTCAGATTCCTTTATAAAATAGAATTAAAATAAATTCTAAAATTATATCAGGAAATGTTAGTTGATCTCTTGGTTTCCTGAGGATCCATTTAGCACTTAGGACAGCATCAGCCATAGTTAGGGCCCCAGCAGGACATAATTGTAGTTACTTCAGTTTATCTGGGCCAAGTGTCTGTCTTTTTATCAGTCTGTTTAAATTACCAGTGCTACTTATTCTTTGAAGTTAACTCAATTTCTTCTCTTTATGGTTTCTTTGCCTCTTAGAATGGAAGCTCCTCCAGGGCAGGAAAATCTGACTCAGAGGGGTTAGGCATTTAAAAATAGTTAAATATTTTTCGGTTTGGTAGAAATTTAGCTTATTTGCTGAATTAGGCTTAATTATGGCTTGCTAACTTGAAAAAAGGAATAAAAATTTGGAACCACTGAATATACATTAGAAAGCTTTTTAAAATGAGCATGTAATGCTAATGTTTTAAGTAAATTGAGATCATGAAGATTCACATTTAAATTGTACATCTGACATAAAAATCAAAATTGGAAGTTATGGGAACAGTTGGCCTTGTGATATATATAAAGACTGCTTTTTTTTTTTTTTTTAAGTATTGAAGTTATAACCCAGCTCAGCAATTTTTGCTTTATGTTGATTTTTAGCTTAATTCCAGGTTGCTGAATGAAACAGCATTCCAACTACAAACCTCTTTATGAGGAAGGAATACTTAAAGATTGAATTCTTGTTTTGCTCATGAAGTATAGTTGGTTTTAAGTCTGTAAAATTTGTTTAGGCTTGTTTTGCAGAGTACTTTAGAGAGGATAAGTGAGTATACCTGAGAAAAGCATGAAGGCTACCCTGAAGTGAAAGTCTTGAAAACAGTTTTTTTAATTAAAAACAAACAAACAGGTATTTCTAACTAATTGCTACTTACTATATTTTACAGTAATGAGCAATCATTGGTTGCATGCATATGAATAATTGTATTTACCTTTCAGTTGGTAGATTGTTGAAGTTAAATCACTTAAAAACAGAGGCTCTGAATTTAAGGCATCTCATATGATACTGTATCTCCTACTTTGAGTAGTGGAGAAAGGTGTTGTATATACTTAGTTGATAATTTAGCTGAATTGTATAAGCTATACCTGGAAAGCAGGAGCTAGTGCAGTATATGAAATAGCATTCAGATAGCACAGAAAGTCTGCATCTCCTCACACCATCCAATTTACAGACAGGACCCCTTCTGTAGTTCTTATATACTGGTTACTGTTTCTCTCACTGTTTTTTTTTTGTTTGTTTTTTTTTTTGTTTGTTTGTTTTTTAAGAGCATGCGTGGGGGATAGGGGCAAAGGGAGCACATCTCTCTTAATTACTAAATTTAGGTAGTAGTTACCCCTTGTGAGGAGTTTAGCTTAAACTAGTTCTATTCTTTTGCCGAACTATTTTAAATTCAGTTGATTACCTTTATTACTCAGACTACACTTAAGCCTCTACTTATACCAATTTTAGTATCTGTTTGATCCTCACTATATAAAGAAGCACACTCAATATGTTATTTTTTAAGTTCATTAAAAAATTTTGAGAGAGAGCTAGTACAATCAGGGGAGAGGGAGAGAGAATCCCAAGCAGGCCCCACTGTTCGTGCAAAGGTCCTTGGTCTCATGAACTGTGAGATACCACCTGAGCCTAAATCAAGAATTGGACACTTAACCTACTGAGCCACCTAGGAGCCCCTCGATATTTTATTACTTTTCCTTCCTCTCCTGGTTCCTGCTATCATTTTTCAGATTTATGGCACTTTATAACAGGTTATCTTTTATTTTGCCTCTAGACTGAAGATAGACAAAACGTAGCATTTATAATGGTAATGTATTTAGATTCATAGATAACCCTATTTTGATAAAATTTGTGTCCTTGGGAAGGCAAAATTCTAAGGTAGAAATAAAATGAATTCTCTTAATGTTCCTTTATTTGGATTCATGCCATAGCTAAAATACAAACCATGACTTGGATTTTTTTTTTTTTTTGAGTTTCTAATTACCTTTCTTTTTATAAGCTGTTTTGCTATTTAATCATATTTAGTGCTCTGTGTACTACTGTCATATTAGGATTCTTTTTTTTTTTTTTTTTCCCCATTCCATTGCTGGACTCCACTTTTCTTAGGTTCCATTGCTCCCTCTTAGATTCCCTTTTGTTCTTGCTGCAATATGTTCTCTGGTAATATTTTCAGGAAAGGTTACATGAACTGTAAACTGTCTTGCACACTGGAAAATGTTTCACCCTCATTGTTGGTTGACAGTTTGGACATAGGATTCTAGCTGCACTATCCTTTTCCATCAGAACTTTGGAGGTATCGCTCCATTATTTGGTGTAACAACAGTTTTTTTCTTTTTAATTATTTTGAGAGAGAATGAGTGGGGGAGGGGCAGAGAGGGAGAGAGAGAATCTCAAGCAGGTCTGCGTTGTCTGTGCAAAGCCTGGTGTAAGGCTTGATCCCATGAACATGAGATCATGGCCTGAGCCAAAATCAAGAGTCTGACACTTGGGGCACCTGGATGGTTCAGTCAGACTTCAGCTCAGGTCATGATCTCACAGTTAATGAGTTTGAGCCCTGCCTCGGGCTCTGTGCTGACAGCTCATGCTCCTTAAAAAATGAATAAATGTTAAATAATAAATTTAAAAAAAGGAGTCTGACACTCAACTGACTGAACCACCCAGGCGCCCCGCCCTGTGTTATAATAGTCTTGATTTGAATGCAGTGCTTGCTTTGTAGGTAATTTTTTTTCTTACACATTCAGATTTTTTTTTCATAACTTCGTTTTCTAAGGTTTGATGAGACTGCATAGGTTTTCATTTATTTTGCTTTTTAAGTGGAAGACTTAAGAGTTTTTTTGTTGCTGAGAATTTTGTTTTTCACTTTTTTCAGTTTTTCTGCTTTTTTGGAGCTTGGTTTGGAAGAATTGTACTGCATTGATTTCTCTTATATTTAAGCTATTTGTTTCATTTGTCACTGTAGCTTTTTATACCTTATAAGAAATATTACCTTTTATTTTTCCCTCTTCCAGAGCATACACTGACTTTAAGTTTGACCAACAGAGCAGTCTGTTTTTATTTTATATATAGACTTTCTCATTCTTCAATTTTAAAAGTTTTTTAAAAAGTGACCAGTTACAGGATGCATTGAAATATTAGCTCACTTCAGTTATTTACTTTTTCTAATTTTTCTCAAATGTTTGGCGGTTCTTTATGAAAGAAGGATTTGATAAAAGTAGACTGGTGTACTATGCCTGTTCACTGACATGACTATGTGCTGTGCATATGAGAAAAACATACGCTTTATTTTTAGCTTCCTTGGGAGCAGGCAGGCAGGCAAGGTACCCCCTCATGCCTGAGAAGAGTGCCTGATTGCAGTTTTGACTCCTTCCAGGCAGATTATTTGCTGTGAGGAGGTGGTTAGACCCTGAAAGCAGCTTTATAACCTTCAACTGCTTAAATATCTTCTTTTACTTGATACGCAGAGGTCTTGCCTTTTCCTTCCCACTCCTCTCAAGAAAAATGGCTCCTGTTTCTTGAATCCTTGTAAGCAAAAAATTAATATGAGCCTCAGTTCTTCATCGTTTGTACCTAAAATGTGCAACTTAGTATAAAAAGTGCTACTTTTAAATGGATCTGGGTAGTAAAATAGAACAATATGTGTACATTATTTTGAATTTATTAGAAGAAACCATCTTAATCTGTATTACCACGTTCATGTTGATGGCTCATTTGAAATAAACTGTCCAGGGGAAGTTTGAATAAATCTTACTGGAAAAGAGAACATCACCTAGCATGTTAAAAGGGTACATAGAAGACGTTTTGTGACTAAACATGCAAATTTAGTGACATTTTTGACTGGACAAAGAGTATTTTGAAAAACCTTTGGGAATAGTAAAATAGGTTTTGTTTTAGTATTTCATTTCTGAACATTTAAAACGAAACCCATTGTGCAGCATTTTGTTTTTCCATTTATATTTAACACAGCTACCTTCATGTATGCTATTTTACCTGGTAATGTGACTACATTATTTTGGTAGAGATTTCTCAAACCTACCATACCCAGATTTGATGAGAATCCATGTTAATCTGGTTGTGGAAATAATGACTTTCGTCATATACTCTTTGCTGATTCCAGTCTTAAGTCCTTTAAAATTTTTCCACATAAAGGCAATTTGAACATCTTAGGTCATTTTAGCTGTTCTTAAGGACTGCTTCCAGGTATTAAAACATTAAGTTTTATATTAAAATACCAAGGGAGAAACTGACTTGAAATTTTTGGTACCAGAAATCTTAGCTAATTTTTAATGGCAATAGTAGTATCTGGAAACACATGCACATACCCCAGGAAACTGAAGAAGAAAATAAATCTTATTAACTAATATACCTAGGCCCATTCATTAATGAACATAAGGCATGCTAATCTCCTATGGCTTCCCCATTCTACTAAGCCTGATGTGTGTGTGTGTGTGTGTGTGTGTGTGTGTGTGTATAGATTGCTCAACCAAATTTGTGTGCATTAATACAGTCACAATTTCAATGATTTAAATACTTCTTTTTAGTTTCCTAATAGCTCTAGGTGAAAACAATAATAAAAATATTTTTTCCTAATCATTGAGGCATTTAATGAGGGAACTATGTGCAAACACAATATAATCTCTTTGGTCCTGGGTGAAAAGATTATATTTTGGTATTTTTCTGTCTCAACATTCTATAAGGTACAGCTTCTGTTTCTGGTAACATTCTGCCTAGAGGATTTTCTGTTTCTTTGCATTCATACTTTTGTGAAGACTTCGTTTCACAAAATAGGAAGTGTTACATTAAAAGACTTAATTCATACTGTAATCACGTGTAATAGCTTACATGTATGAACATTTTCTGGAACATCTGTGATAACTTAGTTATTCTTTGAGGGGAGTAAGTAGGATGCTTATTTCTCTTGCAGTTAAGGAAACATTGGAACCTGTATATTCGGAAGAAGAAAATTGTATCAAGCCCATATAGTTCACAGAGCATTATTGAAGTTATCTCGACTCCCTAAATTACTGTGTTAATATTGCACTAGGTGGAAATCAGTCTGAGTAATGTAGATGTCAACTAATATTGGAGCAATATGGTTCTCCTTTTGTGGTAGTAACTTTTTTCTTTTTTTTTTTTTTTTTTTTTTTTTTTGAGAGGGTTCGTGTGTGAGTGGGGGAGGGGCAGAGAGCAGGAGAGAGAATACCAAGCAGGCTCTGTGCTGTCAGTCTAGAGCCCAATGTGGGCTCAATCCCATATACATCGAGATCCTGACCTGAGCGGAATTCAAGAGCTGGATGCTTAACTGACTGAGCCACCCAGGTGCCCCTGTGGTAGTAACTTTTTTAATCTTTAGAATTAGTGTTCGTTTATCTCAAGTCCCTTAGTTACATAGTTCTAGGCAAAATTCAATTGGTATAATACTAATATAAATGAACCTGATTAGGAAATAAAAGGTAGTCTAAGTGCTAATCCAATCTCTGAAATATGATTTATTACTAGTAGCTCAAATGTTTTCTCAAAATTATAGGGTTAGCATATAATCAATCCAAAATAGCATAAGGATTCTAAGCACCAGCAAATCCCCTCCCACAGCTCCCTGCCCCAGTAAACTCTCTTTAGGTTGAAACCATGCGTTTTACATTATTAGGATAAAGGCATTTTATTCTACATTTTCCTAGGTAGCTTGGCAGTTTTGGGATGATACTCCTTTAGGTTGATTTTCCTCTCTTAAAGAGCTGTTCACAGGACACCAGTAGCCTGATATGAAAATAACATTTTTTAAAAAAGCTTTAACCTTGGGGTGCCTGGGTGGCTCAGTAGGTTAAGCCTCTGGCTTTTGGTTTCAGCTCAGGTCATGATCTCACAGTTGTGAGATTGAGCCCCACGTCGAGTTCTGCGCTAACATGTCGGCACGGAGCCTGCTTAGGACTCTGCCCGCCTCTCTCTCTCTCTCTCTCTCTCTCTCTCTCTCTCTCTCTCTCTCTCTCTTTCTGTCTCTGTCTCCCCCTCCCCCCCCCCCTTCCCCACTCACATGCCTACTCTCTCAAAATACACTTAAAACTTTACCCTCTAAGTCATTTATTACATTGAATCTTTGAAAAGTCTTTTTTTGGCACTTTGCTGGTTCTCTAATCTCTGACCACCTCTTATCTGTCCTTATTTCCCTTTTTTCATCTGTACTTGTCTTCTTGATCTCATCTACATTCATGGCTTCATATCACATCTTATGTGGATTCCTGTTTTACTGTCCAGGCTGGATTCTCTGTGTTATGTGCAACAACACAGAGTGCTCTGCTCTGTCAGTTAATGTGTCCCGTTAATTTCTCTTTTCACATCCAGCTACATTTGATCCAAGTACTCTACACCCTATGTGGGGGCTCAAACCCACAACCCTGAGATCAAGAGTTGCACATTCCAGCGACTGACCCAGCTAGGTGCCCTTCACTTCACCTTTTCATTGTGTTCCACCTCCAGCCAACTCCTCAAAAATCCACTTAGGCCAAAAGAGTAAAGTCTTCTTGCTCTAGGTACTTTAAAACTATCAACAAAGTACCCCTGAGGAACATAAACAAAAGAACACCAAGATAAAAGTCCTGCCTGTGGCTTTTCTGGGGTGTAAATAGTCTACTAGCTAATTTTTCTTCCTTGTGTTATGGGTTTGTAACTTAGCTATAGAAGTCAAAAACCAAAATTTATCAACCTCTGCTTAAAGGTAACTTGAGCAAAACCATGGTTTTAAAACATCTGACCACATTTGAAAATCTGATGTTTCTATACTCTGTAATTACAGGAAGAATCTTCAGGATTATTTTCTATTCAGTATTGCTGCTACTCTTCAAATTCACTGTTAACAGTGTATGTGTTAATTGTAATTTCCCATCCTCCACCATGATCAGTAACAATTTCATATGATAGTTTACACTAGAAGAAAGCAAAGCTATGAAATTTGGCAGGGCTGATTCAATAAATAGGATTAAGCCAATTTAAGAATAATATATGATGTGCTATCAATGTGTGAAAACCTAGGACATTAAAAGGATTTTAGATAGGGATATTTCTTGGAGATTTCATCTTAGCCCCAAGAAATAAAGTGAGCTAATCTGTTTTATTATTTTAACTGAAAATAGAAGTAAATAGAACTGTAATAGGACATCTGCTACAGAGTTCTTAGTTACGTTGAATAAGTAAGGATATATCTCAAACTTAACACAATTGAAGAGTATAAGCAGTGCTTGAAATTCAGATTGTTTTAAAATCTTGTGTTCATGTTAAACCTGTAAATTTAAGGAAACCTAAATTTAAATGGTAACTGCCTTTCAATATATAGGGAAAATTTTCCAATAAAAATTTCCAAGATTACCTTATTAGTCAAGATTTCTATTTTTAAAAGAGCATTTATTTTAAGTAAACTATGTCCAGGGTGGGGTTTGAACTCGACCCCAAGATCAAGAGTTATATGCTCAGAGCGCCTGGGTTCCTCAGTCAGTTGAGTGTCTGACCTTTGATTTTGGCTTGGATCATGATCCCGGGATCATGGGATCAAGCCCCATGTTGGGCTCCATGGGGTGTGGAGCCTGCTTGGGGTTCTCTCTCTCCCTCTGCCTGTCTCCCCGCAGCTTGTGCTCTCTGTCTCTAAAAAAGTTGCGTGCTTTACGGTCTGAGCCAGCCATCCACCGTGAACTCTATGTTCTTAGAACTACAATCAGGTTACTAAAATAGCTTCTTTTTTAGTAAAGATAAAAATTGATTTTCTTTGGTAGCAACCTTAGAATTAGAACTGAAGTACCAATATTAGTGATTTTCACCATTCTGAACCAAGCATACTTGCATAGTGGTTTATAAGTACCATATGAAAATTTGTGTTTCTGTTTTAGTGAATAGCCTACCTAGAGGTAAGGGGAAGGATGGCAAAGCCTTTCCAAAAATACTTTCAGAAGTTACTGAAGTCAGTTAAAAGCTATATTTAAACACCTGGATATAGGTAGCATTTTTCTTTTTATGAAAGGAAGCCATTGTCCGTGTAGTTAATATGACATAAGGCATAATGTTTTACTTATTTAAGAGGTAACTTTAAAAGATAGACAAGAGAAACATTGGCTGTCTTATACAAGATAGTGATGGTGTTAGAATTTAAGTGCCTTTTCCAGTCTTTAATATTTACCAACAGGCAGGTGAGTATATTTTCAGTTTCTTTAAAAACTTTTTTTTTAACAGTTGAGAGACAGAGTATGAGCAGAGGTGGGGCAGAGAGAGAGGGAGACACAATCTGAAGCAGGCTCAAGGCTCTGGGCTGGAACCCATGAACTGTGAGATCATGACCTGAGCCAAAGTTGGACACTTTCTAACCAACTGAGCCATCCAGATGTCCAGTATATTTTTAGTTTCTAATCAGTTATGAAATGATTGACATTTTCTGTAATTATGACCCATTTCCATGAAAGGTTAGAGAGAATGGTTATTCCATTGTGTTTAGAAATAAGATGACAAACAGTAAATGCTTAAATTGTTTGGTGCTAAGGTCATGAGACTTCCCAGAATTCCATGGTCAAAACAGTTTTTGTATCCAGAGAGGATCTATTTGAGCCACTGGTTGTATAAAGTTGTAGTCCTTCATATCTTCCCATTGGAGGTTTTACTTCATGGTCACTCAAAAAAGGGGTGTTAAATAGGAAAGTAATAGCTGCATTTTGAACATCTCAAATTCCCACCCATTGAAATCCCTTAATGTTCTTCCTTGAATTACATAGTCTCCATTGTAGTTCCTTTTTTGAAAAGGAAGGCAAGGAACATTTCCTGAAGAGAAGAAGGCAGTTCTGTAGTTCCTTTAACAGATGTTATATCCTGAGGTTGATGCACAGGGATAAGTTGTGGGGAGAAGAGGGTATTATGAAATGTAACATTAAAGATAACATTACAAATGCCACAAAGTTAAAATATGAGACTTGATGCTTTGAGACATAGTGGGCTGAAACTGGGGTTTAGAAATGCCAATCCTGTTACAGGAGAATACGTTCCATATTATAGTAGGCATCTGTGAGTGGGGTAGACTGAAATGGCTCCTAGGGGTAATGTGTATATATTCATCTATCCTCTTCCTGATCCGCTTACGCCATGCAGATCATGGCCCTCAACAGTTAAAATTTGGTGTATATCTGGGTTGTCAGAGTTAAGTAGGCCACAAACAACTGGGATTCAGGTATTTCAACATCTTTAAATCTCCTGTACCAACATAAACAATTTGTATAGTGCTGGTGGAGTTGGGAGAATCAGGTTTAATTAGATGCATTTTAAATACTTAACATTGCCTACTGCTGCCTGACTTCTAAATATTAAGTGAAAGCAAAGAGATAAATCCTAGTCTTTGCTCAAATCATTGTCTTCCCAGATCCCCACTAGTTGAAAATTTTTCTTTCCCATCACTTGTCATTTTTTAAAAACTATTACAGCCTTTATATATAAACATGCCATGTATTCTACATTTTCATGTGTGATATGTCTCCACTAGATTGTAAGCCTTTGGAGGTCAGAAAAATGCACCTAAATCATTGTATCTGCCACCACATCTAGTACAGTGCCTTATATTTATTTGCTAATTCAATAAATATTCATTAAAATAATGGGAGATATTATTGTAGCTTGATATTTGAGCCCTTTAGATGAAAGCATAATCAATTATTTTTTTCTACTTCTTATAGTTTGAAAATGTACCCTGGCATACATAGTAATTGTGGCATTTATCAAAAAATTTACACATTTAATTGTACTGGCTCTCCCTAGCTAATGTTAGTCTGGAGCAGCACTGACCAGTAGAAATATAATGAAAGCCACATAATGTAATTTTAAAATTACATTAGAAGTTTAGTAAAATTACTGTGGCCACATTATAGAAATAAGAAACATGAGATTAATATTTTAGCTCATTATTTTGAGAATATTTAACATTTGTTTTAAAAATTCAATTTACATTCTTGGTTTTCATGTGCAGTCTGATGTCTACTTTACCCTTATAGCACATGTCTATTCAATGTGGCACTAGCCACATTCTAAATGCTCAGTAGTCAGATAATGGCCAGTGGCTACTGTATTGAACAGTGCAGGTCTAGAAGAGCAGGCAAAGAACCTCTCTGGACCTGTTTCCTATTAGGTCATTGTGATTTTAGGTTATTATCCAAATAAAGGTATTGGCTGCTTTTGTCACACTCAGAAATTGATAGAATAATTTAAGAAAATTTTTGTATTAATCATTGTATAAAGACACTTAGTAGGTACTTTACATCCAATTTAAATCTCTAAAACTTCTTAAGAGATCTCTCTTTTAGAGTTGTGGATGCACAGGTTGAGGTAGATCAACTTAACCTTGCTCAATAAAATACTGCTAGTAGAAGGTGGAGCTGGTTTCAGAATTAGGATTGATTGTGGATATTCCATATTCCTGCTTTAAGTTCAAAACTTCTAATAAAAGTTTGGGAAAAAAGTTTAAAGCTCTGTGTGTGTTGATAACAGACCACAAGGTTAAAGAAAAAACATTTAATGAAATAAGAGTATTTTATTTTATGAAGTCTGTATCAACCATAATTTTTTTTTTTTTAAGTTTATTTTCAGAGAGAGAGAGTGCACATGTGCAAGAGCTGAAGAGGGGAGGAGAGAATCCCAAGCCCACTCTGCACTGTCGGTGCAGAGCCCGACTCAGGGCTCCATCTCACGAACTGTGAGCTGATGACCTAGGCCAAAATCAAGAGTGGGATGCTCAACCGAGTCACCCAGACACCCCAAATTTCTTTTTCTTGCTTTAGGCATGGATTTTATTTCTGAAGTTATTTATTTAACGTTTGTTTATTTTTGAGGGGGGGGGGGAGGGCAGAAAAAGAGGGAGACACAGAATCTGAAGTAAGCTCCAGGCTCTGAGGTGTCCACACAGAGCCCGACACGGGGCTCAAACTCATGAACTATGAGATCACGACCTGACCCTAAGTCGGACACTTAACCAACTGAGCCACCCAGGGGCCCCTCATTTATTTATTTCTGAGAGAGAGAGAAAATCCCAAGCAGGCTCCGAGCTGGCAGCCCAGAGTCCGATGCAGGGCTGGATCCTACAACCGTGAGACCATGACCTGAGGCGAAATCAAGAGTCAGACACTTAAAGGGATGAACCACCCAGGCGCCCCCAGCTGTGGATTTTCCTTATAGCAGAAATTTATTTTTAGTTTTTACTTTTCCTGAACATAATACGAAGATTTAAATTGTCTAGGTTATTTCAAAATTTCCTCTAATAACGTCATGGGGAAAAAGCCATCTTTAAGTTGGATGTTGTTAAGGCTAACTTGAAAATCAAACATTTTGCTTTTTAGGGTCGACTGGGTGGCTCAGTCGGTTAAGCGTCTTGACTTCACCTCAGGTCATGATCTCGTGGTCCATGAGCTGGAGCCCCGCGTCAGGCTCTGTGCTGACAGTTCGGAGCCTGGAGCCTGCTTGGGATTTTGTGTCTTCCTCTCTGACCCTCCCCCGTTCATGCTCTGTCCCTCTGTGTCTCAAAAATAAATAAACGCTAAAAAAAAAAAAACAAAAAACATTTTGCTTTTTAAATGTTTTGGCTCTTAGTACAAAGTTGAACAGTAAATTCAGAACAAGTCTTTATAAAGAATAAGATTGGCAATATAACTTCCCAGAAAAGTTTAATAAAGTAACTTGCACAAGTATTAAAGTACTGTACTCAACTACACCGTAGGCCCTGGATACATGTAGATTAATTCAACATATACCTTTTATTTATATTTCAGTGTAGTCCTAGGATGTTCATATAAACAAGGGGTTCTAGATAATTCAAAGACCATTAAAAGGCTGCAGAAGTGAAATTAATATACTAAATGTTTTCTCCTGTACTTCAAAACATTAAAAAAAGCAATTAGTTTTCCAGTGATGTTACATGGCATTTTAATAATTTAATCAGAAATGGTACAGTATGAGTATATTGTGATGTTAGTTTAAACCATCCCTAATGACGACCAGTGAAATATGAATGCTTTTATATACTACTGTGGATTGGTAAACCATTCTAGGAAGAAACTTGACAGTATGTATCATGTTCTTACCCTTGCGCAATTGTATTGATATTAATCCTTAAAAATTTATTAGAAAGGTGTACAAATTTAGGATAGAAAATGGTAATCATTATGTCAATAAAACTAGCATTAATAGAATAGGGACGATACATTCTGAAGGAAAATAATGCATCATTAAAGGTGGTCCTTGTATTTGGAGTAAAATGGAAAAGTATTCATGAAACCGCACATACCCCACTTAAACAATATATACTTTCTGAGCGTATCTGTTTCCGCACTTTGGACGATAAGATCCTAAGGAAGAAAAAAATGACACGCAGCAGTAGAGCGCCGGCTCTGGGGTTAGAACTCCAAATCCCGGTTTTGCTAGCCTCCGTAATCTAGCTGCAAAATGGGAAAAACTGGAGTATCTACATCATGAGGTAAATGTTTGAAAGTTAAATGAAAGTGCTTAGCGCGCCGTCTAAATAAATTTTACTTGTTACGATGATGTCTTCTTGCATCTCTCCGACTGGCGGAAAATCATATATTAAATTTAGAAATGTGATGACTTAACTAAATCGAAAGCTCCACGAGACCGGAGGGATTTAACCTAACCTGCCAACCTGCCTTGTCCAAACACTTGGATTTTGATTAGACCGGCAAGGCCATGGTGACCTGAGCTCTACCTTGCCTGTGAGCGCGCAGAATGCACACTCAAAGGGGGTGACGGCCCGGTGGGTTTGACTCCCGAATTCCAGGGTTTACTCACGCGTCCTCCCCTACCCAGCCCCCGCCAAATAAGGACTCCATTCTCTCCGTTGGGCGTCACGTAAAGCTCGACGGGTCCCCACCGAGAGGCGGGGGCCAGGACCACGCACTCCATCCCCCCGCCCGCTCGCGTCACAAAAACTACAGTCCCCAGAGGACACCGCGAGCTCAGGATGTCCCGCAGGCAGGGTCCGGCGGCTGCTCGGGGCTGTAATTTACCCCGTGCTCCGGCACAACCTTCTCTCACTCCTCCGCGATACAGGCGAAGGTTACTGGGTGCTGCAACTTTACCCCCCGATTTCCAAAAGAGGCCAGTAGCCAGTGAAGTCGGGCCCTCCTTGGGAGGCCGGCGTGCGACCCTGCCCTGGAGGGAGGAGCTGCGGGACGCGCTGGGCCTCCAAGGGGTGACGATCTCGGGCACGTCGTGCGGCAGTCCCCTTGGCCGGCTGTGACGGGGGGGGGGGGGGGAGGCCGCGCACGCGCGGCGGGGCCTTGGGCGGGGCTTTGGGCGATTGCAGCCGGCGGTCGGTCCGCCGGTCGGCGGCTGTGTGGGTGGCCGCCAGGTCGGCGGGGGCGGAGACGCGGGAGGTTGATGGGGGTCGCCTCAACCTCGGCCTCAACCTGTAGCACAGCTTCAGCCACGCAAACGGAGATGGTGCCCTGGGTGCGGACGATGGGGGAGAAGCTGAAGCAGCGGCTCCGGCTCGACGTAGGACGCGAGATCTGCCGCCAGTACCCGCTGTTCTGCTTCCTGTTGCTCTGCCTCAGCGTCGCCTCCCTACTTCTCAACAGGTAACGCTGCAGCGGGGAGCTGGCGGGCGGCTGTTCTGCGAGGCCGCAGGCGCAGGCCCGGGTTGCTTCACTGTGTGGAGACCGCCCGGGCTGCGCAGCTGCGGGACTTACGGCCGGCTCCGAGGCCTTGGGAAGAGGGGCCTCGGGGCGCCGGGCGGAGCGTCCGGGCCCGGAAGTGCGAGCGTGGGTGGGGTGCGTTCCAGCCCCCTTCCTGAGGCCGGGTCTTCTGAGACACCTGGCCCCGATTCTTACCTAGTTTTCACCTGTTTCTTGTAACCTGGCCCTCCATCATCGTTGTTTTTCAGAAGAGTGAAATGTATATGTACGTCTCAATTAGAGACCTTGCAGGGGCGGTCCAGTCAGCTGACGAGAGGGTTCTAGGTGTTGCAGCAGCCACAGTTTTAGGCCGACTCCCCTCGCTCTCACCGCGCGCGTGCGCGTACACTCGCACTCACACAGTCGTAGAGCCGCTCTGCGCACACTCGCACACACACGCACACGATTTTACAGCCGCTGCGCGCACACACGCGCACACATGCTCGCAGTCTTACAGCCGCAGCGCGCACAGTCGTGCACGCATCCTTGCAGCCAGTGCGCGCGCACACACAGACTTGCGGCCAAAGCACACACATATGTAGTCTTACAGCTGAGGCGCGCGCGTGCGCACACAGCTTGCATAAGCATGTACGTGTGCACACATACACAGTCACGCAGCCGAAGCACGCGCGCGCCACACACAGCCTTGTAGCTGAAGCTTTCCTCAAAGTGTGGTTGGTTAAAACGGGTAATTGTAAAGATTTGTTGAATCGAAGTCAGAAAGTGAAATAGTCTCTGTCTTGACATCTCTAGAATATTCGAAAAGGGAAGACTGAAAGTTTAAAATTGGTAAATTCAGTTGACACTTTGAAATCGGAAGGTTCTGCCCCTGAAATAAAACTGATTTCCTTCAGTTAGCTATTTCTAGAAATGATGAAGTAGGTAGTGGAGGAGAACTTCAAATTATTTCCGGATTTGCTCTTGGCGGAAAGAAGTCTGAGACACTTGTCAGCAACAGTATCTATCTATATGATGTTTTTTCTGATGTTTTGAACATGAAAGCATCCTTACTCTTTACCGAGGTAGTTGATCCCTAAAGAGAGGAATGGGAAAGCGTTCACCAGGAATTTGGTTATTTAATTTTGCTCTAAGGCAACCATTTCGTGTGACGGATCAGATTTTTTTTCCCTAGCCATTTTGCTTTCTTGTTGGTGGACTTTGGGTTTATATAATACTAGGTTTAAATAACGATTGATATTTTACTGGAAAATATCATTTCAGATCTAATGTGATTTGATTGTGATAGTAAGATGTTTGATTTCAGGAATACCTGAAGGAATTCTGTTAAGAATCCTTAGCAGAGTGGAAATTAATTATGAAGTACTTCGCTTTCTGTCATCTGGAAGGTATTCTAGATTAACAGCTTTAATATGAAAGGTTAACTTTTTGTGCTTAACTTTTGTCCAGGAATTTTTAACCTGTCTCCTTCGGTAGATGGGTCAGTTTAGGTGTCCAAAGTAGGACATGTAGGATCAGGTTGAACTAGATTTCTGAGGTTGTCTACTTAATTATAGCGTCTAGTGTTCTATGTTGTTAAGTCATAGAATACCATTTGATCTGTACCCTGTATCTTTGTTTGTATTATTCAAAGAATTTTTTTTCAGACTGTTTTTGGTACTTTCCTTTGTTAGTGTTGAAACCAGCAAAAGTGATCTTAAACATCATAGAACTATCTTTACTAAAAGAATGGTTAGGTACCCTGTGGTGCCTGGCTGGCTCAGTCCATAGAGCATGGACTCTTGATCTCAGAGTCTTGAGTTCACGCCCTACATTGGGGTACAGTTTACTTAAACAAGTAAATAAAATGAAAGAATGGTTAGGTACCCGTTTAACAGGAAAAAGCCTTTGGAAGGTGCAAGACAGTGTATATAGTGTGCTTTTCAGCGTATTGTGTGATTTTCATTAAAGTACGTGTGCACATTCACGGAGCACCTGGGTGGCTCAGTCGGTTGAACGTCTGGCTCTTGGTTTCTGCTCAGGTCCTGATCTCATTGTCCATGAGTTCGAGCCCCACATCGGGCACAGTGCTAATGGTGCAGAGCCTGCTTGGGATTCTCTCTCTGTGCTCCTCCCTGTCTCTCTGTCTCTCTCAGAATAAATAATCAAACTTAAAAAATTGAAAAAATATATGTGTGTACATTAATATGTACATATAAACGTGTGTTTATGTATGCTGTGGCTATCTCTAGAAGACTGTTACATAAGGAAATGTGGTCCCTTCTAGGAGTGGGGAATACTAGGCACATCTGTTTAGAAATTTAAAAAAAAAATGTGTGTGTGTATGTAAAATATAAAAAATACCAGGGGCGTAATGATGGAATTAGAAGAAATGAGAAGATATACTTAATGCATACCTTCAAAAAGTGATTTTTACACAGGTATTTCACCAGTTAGTTTACAGAAGTAACTTAAAAAGAAATTTTCAGTTTAAAATCTTTAGTGGTTAGTATGTAGATTTGGAGCTTTACCTCTATGTGGTAAAACTTAGAATAAGACTCTTTTTCAAAATTAACTTTTTCTCTTATAGCCTTGAAGGTATTCAAAGTATTGCTTAGTATATAAATTTTTCTTTTGATAGCAATTAAGGCTATGAATGTTATCTGTGGAGAGATAAATAGATATAACTTTTGGCTATTGTAAGTGATTTGTGGGAGGAATAGAGTAACATACTTTATATATTTCAATTTATTTGTGATATCACCTTTATGGTAGTGTTAGGGAAAAGTAGGAGCATAGATATAATTAGCAATCATAGTATTGAGTATTTGAGTGTTATACTAAGGAATATTTTAAGTTAATGCTACTAATAATAATGGTAATAGTAGTAATAGCTAACTAACACTTTGTGAGTGTTTTGTTTGGCCCAGGTATTGTATTAAGAGTTTTCATTAATTATTGAGGCAATTTATGGTTGTGTGTGAAAGTTTTGAACCTAAGCGTGACTGTAAGAATTTGATTCTGACTCCTCCATTAATCAGTTATGTGACTTTGGATAAGTGATCTAACTTTTACCTGTCACAGTCCTCTTATCTGTAAAATAGAGATAATACTAGTACCTACATTATATGATTATTTTGATGACTAAGTGGTTAATACATGGAAAGTGTTTAAATTGGTGCTCAGCATATAGAACATACTCTTATTAAATGTTAGCAGTTATTTTTATCTCATTTATTCTAGCATGCCAGCAGACACCTTTGTGAGTAACCTCAGTCACCATGGATCAGTTTTGCTTGTTTTTGAATTTCATATGAATGTAATTATGTGGTCCTCTTGTATCTGGTTTCTTTCTCTCACTCTGTGTTTGAGATTTATCCATACTGTTGTGTATATCAGTACTTCAGTCTCTTTTGTTATTGTGCAGTATTCCACTGGGAATATGACACACTTTGTTTATCCATTCTTCTGTTGAAGGGCGTTTGACTTGTTTATAGTTTTTGGCTATTATTAATGCTATGAATATTCTCATATATATTTATTTTGGTAGACTTATTTATTTTGGGTATATGCCCATGAATGGAAATGCTTAGTTATAGTGTATGGGTTTCTTTGACTTAAGTAGATACTGCCAGATAGCTTTACAAAGTAGTTATACTAATTTTCACTCCTGCCAAAAACATTTGACTGTTCTGTCTGATACTGTCTGTGGATTTAGTTTAGTCATTTTAGTGAACGTATACTAGTAGGTCGTTGTAGTTTTAGTTAATTGTAGTTTAATTGTTAGCTATAGTCATCATGGTGTACATTACATCCCTAGTACTTATTTATCTTATTCCTGAAAGTTTGTACCTTTTGACCAGCTCCCTCCAGTTTCCTGTCCCCTATGCTCCACCTCTTGTAACCACAGTCTGATGTCTTATTGTATGAGGTTTTTTTTCTTATGATTTTACATATAAGTGAGATCATACCCTATTTTTCTTTCTCTGTTTGACTTACTTTGCTTAGCATTATACCTTTAAGGTCCATCCATATTATCCCAAATGGTAGGATTTCTTCATTTCTTATGGTTGAATAATATTCTTTTTGTGTATATATACCACAGCTTCTTTGTCTATTCATCCATTGATACACACTTAGGTTGTTTCCATATCTTGACTGTTGTAAAAATTTTACTGTGAACATGCAAGTGCAGATATCTTTTTAAGTTAGTGTTTTTGTTTCCTTTGGGTATATTCTCAGAAGTGGAGTTGCTGAATTATAAAACAGTTGTATTAATTTTTTTAAAATCCTCCAAAATGTTTTTCATAGTGGCTGTATCCATTTACATTCCCACCAACAGTACACCAAACCCTTGTTTCCTTTTCTCCACATCTTCACTAACATTTGTTATCTCTTGTTTTTTTGATGATGGCCATTCTTTCTTTTTTTTTAAATTTTATTTTTTTAATTTACCTCCAAATTAGTTAACATATAGTGCAACAATGATTTCAGGAGTAGATTCCTTAATGCCCCTTACCCATTTAGCCCATCCCCCACCCCAACCCCTCCAGTAACCTTCTGTTTGTTCTCCACATTTAACAGTCTCTTATGTTTTGTCCCCTTCTCTGTTTTTATATTATTTTGCTTCCCTTTACCATGTTCATCTGTTTTGTATCTTAAAGTCCTCATATGAGTGAAGCCATATGATATTTGTCTTTCTCTAATTTCACTTACCATAATACCTTCTAGTTCCATCCACATAGTTGCACATGGCAAGATTTCATTCTTTTTGATTGCCAAGTAATACTCCATTGTATATATGTACACCACATCTTCTTTATCCATTCATCCATCAACAGACATTTGGGCTCTTTCCATACTTTGGCTATTGTTGATAGTGCTGCTATAAACATTGGGGTGCATGTGTCCCTTTGAAACAGCATAGCTGTATCCCTTGGATAAATACCTAGTAGTGCAATTGCTGGGTTATACGGTAGTTCTATTTTTAATTTTTTGAGGAACCTCCACACTGTTTTCCAGAGTGGCTGCACCACCTTGCATTCCCACCAGCAATGCAAACTCTTTCTCCGCATCCTCACCAACATCTGTTGTTGCCTGAGTTGTTAATGTTAGCCGTTCTGATAGGTGTGAGGTGGTATCTCATTGTGGTTTTGATTTGTATTTCCCTGATGATGAGTGATGTTGAGCATTTTTTCATGTGTCGGTTGGCCATCTGGATGTCTTCCTTGGAGAAGTGTCTATTCATGTCTTCTGCCCATTTCTTCACTGGATTATTTTTTTTGGGGGGTGTTGAGTTTGATAAGTTCCTTAGAGATTTCATATACCAACCCTTTATCTGATATGTCATTTGCAAATATCTTCTCCCATTCTGTCAGTTGCCTTTTAGTTTTGCTAATTATTTCCTTCGCTCTGCAGAAGCTTTTTATTTTGATGTGGTCCCAGTAGTTCCTTTTTGTGATGATGGCCATTCTAACAGGTGTGAGGGGATATCTCATTGTGATTTTAATTTGCATTTCCCTGATGAGTAGTGATATTGAGAATCATTTCATGTACCTGTTGGTATTTCTTATAACTTCTTTGGAGAAATGTCTGTTTAGGTTCGCTTGCATTATTATTTATTAACTAATTAATTATTTTTTTACCAGCAAAATGGGTTTATTCAGGAATAGCAGAACAATTGCAACTGCTATGGGAAAGCAAAGACAAGTCTGAACATCAAACGAGAGGAATGTTAATAGAGAAAAGGAGAAGATGGCAGGGGCTTCTTTGAGTAAAAGTCCATTGGAAGAACTTGAGTGGTGGCATATGTTGTTTTTTTTTTTTTTTTTGAAAAAATATACAAATGTTTTACTATTTTTAATTTTTAAGTTTTGTTTAAATCCAAGGTAGTTAGCATATAGTGTAATAATGATTTCAATAGTAGAATTCAGTGATTCATCACTTAAATATAACACCCACTACTCATCCCAAAAGGTGCCCTCCTTAATGACCATAACTCTGTATTTGAGTCTCTTATGGTTTGCCTCCATCTCTCTTTTTAACTTCTTTTTCCTTTTCTTCCCTTATGTTCATCTGTTTTGTTTCTTAAATTCCACATTTGAGTGAAGTCATATGATACATATCTTTCTTTGACTTAATTCACTTAGCATAATACACTCTAGTTCCACCCACGTTGTTGCAAATAGCAAGATTTTATTCTTTTTGATCACTGCATAATATTCCGTTGTATGTATGTACCACATCTTCTTTATCCATTCATCAGTCAGTGGACATTTGGGCTCTTTCCATAATTTGGCTATTGTTGATAGTTGTTGCCATAAACTTTGGGGTGTATGTGCCCCTTTGAATCAGAATTTTTGTATTTTTAATGGTTTTTCATTTTTGAATGGTTTTTAAAGTGGTTGTAAATTTTTTGAGCAACCTCCATATTGTTTTCCAGAGTGGCTGCACCTCTCCCAGTTTCCATTGGTTTGCATTCCCAGCAGCAGTGCAAAAGGGTTCCTCTTTTTCTGCATCTTGGCCAACATCTGTTGTTGCCTGAGTTGTTAATTTTAGCCATTCTGACAGATATGAGGTGGTATCTTATTGTGTTTTTGATTTGTATTTCCCTGATGATGAGTGATGTTGAGCATTTTTTCATGTGTCAGTTGGCCATCTGGATGTCTTCTTTGGAAATGTGTGTTCATGTCTTCTGTCCATTTCTTCACAGGATTATTTGTTTTTTGGGTGTTGAGTTTAGTAAGTTCCTTACAGATTTTGGATACTAACTTTTTATCTGATATGTTATTTGCAAATGTCTTCTCCCATTCTGTAGGCTGCCTTTTAGTTTGTTGATTGTTTCCTTCGCTGTGCAGAAGGATGCGGTCCCAACACTTCATTTTTTGCTTTTGTTTTCCTTCCCTCTGGAGACATGTTGAGTAAGAAGTTGCTACAGCTGAAGTCAAAGAGGTTATTGCCTGTTTTCTCCTCTAGGATTTTGATGGGTTTCCTGTCTTACATTTAGGTCTTTCATCTATTTTGAGTTTATTTTTGTGTATGGTGTAAGAAAGTTGTCCAGGTTCATTCTTCTGCATGTTTCTGTCCAGTTTTCCCAACACCATTTGTTGAAGAGACTGTCTTTTTCCCATTGGATAATCTTTCCTGCTTTGTCAAAAATGAGTTGACCATACATTTGTGGGTCAATTTCTGGGTTCTCTGTTCTGTTCCATTGATCTGTCTGTTTTTGTGCCAGTACCATACTGTCTTGATGATTACAGCTTTGTAATACAACTTGAAGTGTTGAATTGTGATGCCTCCAGCTGTGATTTTCTTTTTTAACACTACTCTGGCTGTTTGGGGTCTTTTCTGGTTCCATACAAATTTTAGAATTGTTTGTTCTAGCTCTGTGAAGAATGTTGGGGTTATTTTGGTAGGGATTGCATTGATAGAGTTGTGGTATATCCTCACTGGCTGGGCTTGCTGTACATGGAAACTTTCTCCCCCTTGTTGGAGTAGTAAGGTAGGCTTCTTCCTGTTGGCAGTGCGAGGTATTTCTCTTCATGTTGGGGTCTGCAATTAATGAGTGGTAGGCTGTGAGAGATCCCCTTTCTGACCTCCCAGCTTCATTTGAAGTGGTGTTTTCTTTATACACTTTCCTATTCCCCCTCCTTTATGATCTTTCTCTGACAACATTGCTGATAAAGAGTCAGGTTTTCCATATTTAGTGGTTTTGCCTGTTGGTGCCAGAAAAGACCTTTCAACTTCCACATCAGAGAGAAAATACGTAACAGTTGAAAACCATCTAAGGCCACATTTGGGTAACAAAGTTAGGAGGGAGAGCTCTCAGGCATTTGTTATATAAAGTCTACACTTTATCAAGGTTATAAACACGGACAGTCATCTTGAAGCACTGAGCACTTTACTGGCTATATCATTTCTACAGAGTTTTGACATGCAACAGGTCCTCTGCACTTTTTTAATTGGGTTATTTGTTGTTTTGCTCTTTGAGTTGTATGATTTTTTTTTTTTTTTTTTTTTTTTAGTGTTTATTTTTTGAGAGAGAGAGTATGAGTGGGGGAGGTGCAGAGAGAGAGGGAGACACAGAATCCGAAGCAGGCTCCAGGCTCTGAGCTGTCAGCACAGAGCCCAATGTGGGGCTTGAACCCATGAACGGTGAGATCATGACCTGAGCCAAAGTCGGCCATTCAACCGACTGAGCTACCCAAGGTGCCCCTGAATTCTTTATTTATTTTAGATATTAATCTCATCAGATATATGGGTAGCAAATTTTTTTTGCATTCCATAGGTTGTCTTTTTACTTCATTGATAGTTCTTTATTACTTTTTAAATTACCACGACTGGCTTACATACACTTAACTTAGTATGTGACAGGCTATTCTAAGCACTTTTTTGATCTTATTTGATCATCATAATAACATTATGATTAGGTATTATTATTGCCACATTTTATAGAGGACCAGACAAGTCAGAGAAGGTATGTAATTTGCATTGTGTCATAGCCAGGATTTTAACCCAGACAGATAGACTCTAGAGTGTCATGTATTTTGTTACCAAACTTCATAGATCTTTCACTCCAAGTTCTGTTTCTTTTATTTTTCTCTTCCTATAACAGTAACAGATTTTCTTTTCTTTCCTTTTCTTTTTTTAAACAATACTGTTAAGTTTTACAGTGTGGTTTTATATTTGCTAGGACAAATTCTCACTCTTGGCCCTTCTTTCCCAAAGTTGGCACAGCTCTTTTTAAACCTTTATTTTCCCTATTCATTTTAGAATGAATATGTCAAATTTCTCAAAAGATTGAGCTGGAATTTTGAATGTAGTTTCTGTTTTGTTTATGTATTGTCACATAAACCATCCCTCAAATTTGTGGTTTAAATCAACAACAACATCTAATTTGCTTACAGAACTGTAATTTGGACAGGAGTTGGTCTGTGTTCACTGTGCATCAGCTAGGTATATGAAGGCAAGGGGCTAGAATAGTAATTTGTTGGCTTATTCATTCACATGTGTGACAGTTGATGCTTATCGTTGAGTGTGATCTTGGTGGGACTACAGCCCAGAACTTGTATATACAACCTTTACATGTGGCTTTTTTCCCCATCATGGTGCTGGCTTACAAAAGTGAGCATCCTGAGAAAGAGACCTTGTCAGAAGCCATATCCATTTTATGACCTACCTTTGGAAGTTAGGTAGTTGCATCTCTGCCCCATTCTTTTAGTTGAGGTGAATTATTAAGGCTAACCCCTATTTAAGGGGAAAGAAATTAAACTCCTGCTTTTTTTGTTTTTAAAGGAGGTTCCATGTCCAATGTGGGGTTTGAACTCATAACTGTGAGATCAAGAGCTGCATGCTCTACAGACCAAGCCAACCAGGTGCCCCTAAACTCCTGCTTTTTTATGTGAAGAGTGTCAGAAAATTTGCAGTCATATTTAATGCCACCACAGTGTTAATTTGTAACTTAATATGGATAGAATTGATATCTTTACTGTTTTTAAAGTTTTCATCCATGAACATCAATAATCTCTACATTTAGATCTGCTCTTAATGTCCTTTTTTTTTTTTTTTCATTTTTGAGAGAGAGAGAGAGCGAGAGAGAGAGAGAGAGAGCGAGCGCTAGTATGAGTGGGAGAGGGACAGAGGAAGAGGGAGAGAGAATCTCAAGCAGGCTGACAGGCTTCACACTCAGCTCTGAGCCTGACGTGGAGTGGGGGCTCCATTTCCATCTTAGGACCCTGAGATGACGACCTGAGCCTAAATCAGTCACCCAACCAACTGAGCTACCTAAGTGCTGCTGCTCTTTTTAATCGCCTTTTTTTTTTTCATTTTAAAAATCTTATTATGGATAATTTTAAACATATATAAGTAAAAATAGAATTATATAATGAAGCCTCTTAGAAACCATTGTCACCCAGCTTAAAAAATTATGAGCTCAAAGTCAAATATCTCCCTCCACAATTATTTTAAAGCAAATCCCACATATTTTATTTATAAACAACATTAAACATTTCAGTATGTATCTCTAATAGACAAGAGTCCTTTTTTCTTACATAACCACAATACCACATCACATTAAAAAAAAATAGTTTCTTAACGTCATCAAATATCCACTAAATGTTCAGATTTCCCTGAATTTGTTAGAATTTCCCTCCAACATTTTATGAAAAAAAAAAAACTTTAAGCATACAGCAATGTTGGAATTTACAATAAATGACCAGTTATGTACTGCCTAGATTTTACCATTATTAATATTTTACTATATTTTCACATACTTTACCATGTTTTTGTCTGTTACTCTATCCATAATGAATCTTATTTGTAAACAACTTTTTACAGTTAGTCAAATCAAGATCCAAGTATGATCTTTTGGTCTGAAAGCTACCTCCCCTTCACATACAGCCTACTTTGTTTTAACCTTGCAATTTATTTGTTTAAGAAACTGGGCCATATGTTTTTGGAGTTTTTTATAGTCTAGCTTTTGTTGTTTATATCCCTGTAGTGTTGTTGGGTATATTCCTTTCCCTCTCTGTTGTCTGTAAACTAGTGGTTAGGTCAAGAGGCATCACTGTTTAGATTTTTTTTTTTCTCCTTTAGTCTGTGATGATATAGATTTAAAGGTAATGAGCTGTTTAAAAACATGCCCTTCTTATGATGTATTATTATTCATTACGATACACTGCTAGTTTTAGTTAATATTTTACTTAATACTTCATAAATTAAAATAGACCTAATGTTCATCTTATATTCTTTATCTGATTTGGGAATTAAAATTATATTAATCCTTCTAAATTACCAGCTTTTTCTAATTTTTTCTTTCCTGAAGCCATCTGTATAGGATAGGGATTATCTCATTAAAGTTTGGTAAAACCATTTGGGTCAGGACCTTTTTTTTTTTCCTTCAGCCAGATCTCTGATTCCTGTTTTAATTTCTGTAATGATAATTGGTCTATATAAGTTACCTAGTTCTTCACATAATAATTTCTAGCATTTTTGTCTTTTTCTAGAAATTTATGTCCTGCAGGTTATCCAGGTTATGAACATAATTATTCATAGTTTCATTTTTCTTTTCAGTTTTACCTGTGATTATTTCTTTTTTATTCTATACTTTATATATTTTGTATTTTCTCTTTTTCTTTTATTTTTTGGTCTTGCTAAAACTGTCTTTTTTATTGACTTTGGTTTTGAAAGTTTCCAAGCATACATAGAAAGAAAAGAGAGTCCAAGGAACTTCCCAGCACTCATCACACAGGTTCAATAACCAGCAATATCTTGCATTTTTAGAAAAAAAATCTGAACTTTCCCCATTTAAAAAATCACTTCCACACAAAACCATAACCTTAAAAAATTAATAGTGGTTAATATCTAATAACAAGTCTGTAATCAAATTTTCCTAATTGTATAAAAATTTATAGTATACTATACAAATTAGGATCTAAAATAGATCCACTCATTGTAGATCTACATCTACATCTCTTAAGCTTTTATAAATCTCTTATAATTTAAAACAAGAGTTGGCACAGTTTTTCTGTAAAGTGTCAGATAGTAAATATTTTAGACTTTTGGGCTGCATCAGGTCTCTGTCCCATATTCATTTTTTTTAAAGAACCTTTAAAAAAATGTAAAAACTTCTCATAGCTTGAGAGCCATACCAAGGTGGGTGGCATTTGGCCCACATGTCATAGTTTGTCAACCTGGATATAGAACACTCTTCATTACCTACTTCTTTCTCCTCTCCCCACCATTGACTTGTTGAAGAAACTGGGTCATTTTTTCACTTTTGCTAATAGTTTCCTCATGGTGTCTTGGTTTGTTTTTTTGTTTTGATTTTTGTTTTATGTCTTCACCTGCAATTTTTTTTTTTTTTGGAGACAAGGTGTTAGATTTATAAGTTCAATCATATTTAGATTTTGTGTGTGTGTGTGCAGAATGCTTTGGTGATGTTATGTACATCTTATGTCACCTGAGAGGATAATTCCACATCAGATGGAGTTGCCTCACTTTTTGTGGAATTGGGTAGTGACAGCTAATACTTTGCCCAACAAACCTTCTCTTTGGGTTTTTATCACTTATTCCCTGAATGAGTTACTTCATTATAGGTTGCAACATGATGAGTTACTTCATTATAGGTTGCAACATGATGATTTTCTCATATTTTTTATTCTGTGTATATTTTAAAATTTGAATTCTTTTTTTTTCTCTGTCTAGAATTGCTTTACTTCATCTGTTAGGTTTATTTAGTTACAATTTAGTACAGCTCAAATTGGAAAAGTAGGATAAATACTTACTCTTTTAGTTTAATTATCAATTAAAAATCTTTTTTAATGTTTATTTTTGAGAGAGAGAGAGAGAGAGAGAGAATCAGAATGAGTGGGGGAGGGGCAGACACACACACACACACACACACACACACACACACACATTCTGAAGCAGGCTCCAGGCTTTGAACTGTCACCCCAGAGCTCGAAGTGGGGCCTGAACTCACCAACTGTGAGATCATGACCTGAGCTGAAGTCGGATGCTTAACCAACTGAGTCACCCAGGAACCCGTAATTATCACTATTTTAAGTTACAATTGGTGCCCTAGTAATCTCCACTAGTTTCCAGTTAGAGGTTTACTTATTTTATTAATTTTTCAAAAACCTAGCTTGTATTTTGTTATTTTTCTCGTCATTGTTGTCTATTGATTTTGATTCCTTTCTTTATTATTTTCTTCCTTTTTCTGTGTTTGGATCCTGATTTTTCCCCAACTTTCTGAGTGTTTAGCTTGTTGGTTTTAACATTTGTCTCTGATTAGTGCAGGATTTCTCAACCTGAGCACTTTTGATAATTTGGGTTAGATAATTTTTTGTTGTTGGGGGACTGGCATGTGCATTGTAGGATATTTAGCCGGAGCGTTGGCCTCTAGCCATTTGATGTCAATAGTGTACTTTCCTTTCCCCTTTCCCCACAGTTGTGACTATCAGAAATATACTGCCAAATGTCCCCTGGAGGACAAAACACTCTTCGTTGAGAACCACAGGGGTAATGCATTTAAAGATACAGATTTTGGGGACACCTGGGTGGCTCAATTGGTTGAGTGTCTGACTTTGGCTCTGGTCATGATCTCTCAGTTTGTGAGTTCGAGTTCCTGAACAGGCCTGCTGCTGTTGGCGCAGAGCCCACTTGGGATCCTCTGTCTCCCTCTCTCTCTGCCTCTCCCCTGCTCATGCTCTCTCTTTCTCAAAAAAATAAAAGTAAAGATACAGATTTTTTTCTTAAATAATACCATAGTTATTGCTTGCCTTAGTTATAGTCCATACATTGTCTTTCAGTCTGAGTACGGGTCTATAATTCCTAATCTGTAATTTTGAAATCAGAAGGCTCTGAAGAAGTAACTTTTCTCCTAGATTTGACTGACACCAATTGCATTTGATGACAAAACCTGACCTGAATAGACATGAGACTATTTATAGTATTTATTTCTGACTTACTTATTTCTTATAGTTCATATATTTTGCTGCAGAGGTATTAATATGTGGTTATGGAGTATTGCATTAGATCTCACTGGAGGTGTTAAATTATATATGAAATATGTACTGTTCAAAACCTAAAAATTCTGAATTCTGAGTCATGTCTGTCTTGGTCAAAATGATTTTTGGTAAGCAGCTGTGGACAAGAATTTCATAATTTCCTCTTTGAAATACCTCTAAGGGGTGCCTTGGGTGGCTCAGTGGGTTAAGTGTCCAACTTCAGCTCAGGTCATGGTCTCACAGTTCACGAGTTTGAGCCCTGCATTGGGCTCTGCCCTGACAGCTCAGAGCCTAGAGCCTGCTTTGGATCTGTGTCTCCCTCTCTTTCTGCCCCTCCCTTCCATCACTCTATCTCTCTGTCTCTCTGTCTCTGTCTCTCAAAAATAAATAAACTTAAAAAAAAATTAGACATATCTCTATAATTTGGGTTAGTTTCCAAGCATAGGGTTTTTTTGTTTTTTGTTTTTTTAAAGCTTGATGTCAGGTATGCTATTTTGGTTAGAGTGAAGCTTTGGATAAAGGAATGGGAAGAGGGGTGCCTGGCTGGCTCAGTCAGTAGAGCATGTGAGTCTTGATCTCAGGGCTGTGAGTTCAAGTTCCATGTTGGGTGTAGAGATTACTTTAAAAAAAAGGGGGGGGGGCACCTGAGTGGCTCAATTCATTAAGCGTCCGACTTCAGCTCAGGTCACGATCTCACTGTTCATGAATTTGAGTCCCGCATTGGGGTCTCCACTGTCAGCACAGAGCCTGCTTTGGGTCCTCTGTCTCCCTCTCTCTCTGCCCTTCCCCTGCTCGTTCACATACACAAACTCACTCTCTCTCAAAAATAAATAAACCTTAAAAAAAAAAAAAAAGGAATGGGAAGCTGTAAGAGTAGAAAGGTGAACTGGGGCCAGACTGAAAGGGACCATACAAGTTTAAGGGGTTTTTATTTTGTTCTGCAGCCAACATTAAGACCAGGCAGGCAATTCATTTGGTTTGGTGGCTGAGTCTTTGTTTCAGAGCTTTTATATTTACTTGGTCACTGTCTGTTAATAGGTAAGCACTCTCTAATCATCCGTCTTCACTTCTTACTACTTGGTGCTGTATATTTCCCAGTTCTGAGCTCCCAGGTCTTCTGTAATCTTTTGTATTCCATACTGTACTTGGGACATTGTTCCCAGTCAGAGAACTGGGATGGATGTGGAACTCAATTGTGTGCTTGGTTACAATCAGATTACAATCCTCTACTACCTGTTGTCCAGTGCCTGAAAGTTACTGCATATGTTTTGTCCTATTTTATAGTTGTTTATGGTTTGAAGGTAAGTCTGGTACCAATCATTCTGACAAGGAAGCAGAAGTCTCTTACTCCTTTGAAACATATGCCATTTGTCTGTTTTCTCATTGATATCAATCTCCAGGTCATTTGTGTTCGTTTATAGATGACTTTGATTTGTGGGTTATAAACTTTCTCTCCATTTTAAATCTTATCATCATTCTAGGTGACTTCAGTGCTTGTGTGAATAACCAACCAAATAGTCTATCTTGAGGTGATTCCTTTTCAGCCTTCCACTTGGATCAACATACAGTGGCCCTTATTATCACCAGAAAGAGCTTTACCTCCAAAATCTTAAAAAACAAGTATCCTTCTTGCTGACCATTGTCTACTTCTTTCATTCAGTCAGTCACATTGTACCTGCTCCTTGACTTCTCAGCCCCCTGACTCCTTTGTTTTCTTCCTATCTGTTATTTCACTTCTGTTGTTGCTTTCCTATGCAGTTTAGAGTTGGTCTAGCTTAGAATCCATGGTTCATCACTTCAACCACTCTCTTACCAGAATCCTTAACTCCTTTCTATGCACTCACCTGACAAAATTCAAATCTTGGATCAATGATGCTGCTTGCTTTTTTAGTGTTTATATCTTGGTCACTGAATGCCAAGAGAAAGTCCCAAATCTGTAAACTTAACTCTTCAACTTCAGTATTGTCCAGCAGTTCCTCAGAATACCCTTTTCTTTACTTTTCCTGAGCAGCTGTTTCAGAACTTCCCCAATCTGCTAGAACTTATCTTGCAACCTTTGCCTTTTCTCTGAGCATCTCCTATTTCACTTGAAGGCCACTATATTTTAATCCTCACTACTGAATTGACAGGTTTAACTGCATTCCCATCCATCTGTTCTTTCTCTCTGGTATTTGGGAAGAGATATCTCCCCCTCTTATTACTATTCTATTTAGGCTCTGAATCCCAACTACTGCTGTCTTCACTAGGATGTTATTCAATTAGTTCTTCTCTCCTTCCTTTTTTTCTCTTTTCTTCTGCTATCCTGTCAACATTTAAATATGATTAGGTTTTACTAAACATTTTCACTCATTATCTTCCTCCAGCCACCACCTTAGCCCATCGTTCCTTTAAAAAGTGAATTCACCACATTTACCAACTTTACTTTTTTACTTCCATTTCACTCTGTAATCCACTGTGGTCCTTTGCCATTCTACTAAAATTGCTTTTGCCAGTTCATCAGTGCCTTTTTTTGTTGCTAAAACTTCTCAGTTGCTAAACTGTCTTTTACTTAATTTTACAAATATTTGATCATGTTAACTACTTTGTCCCTGTTGATTGATTGATTGATTTTTTTGCCTTGACAGCTTTTATGACTTGATCCTTGGTTTTCTTCCCAGCTCTTCTAATTCCTTTATAAATTTATCTGGCTCTGCTTATTTCTTAAACGTCTCTCTTCTTTTTTCATTCTGTAGCTTTTCCTTTGGTCATTTCATTTATTCCCATGACTTCAGTGACTTTTATGTGATAATCCCCAAAATCTTTTCCTTAGCCCATATTCTCTGCAGAGATTTAAACTACCCAATATTTAACTGCTCATGAAGCATCTCGGCTTGCCATGTTTTAAGACACTTGAAATTTAGCATGTCCAAAGAGAACTGATTTTTTTACCTATTCCTTCAGCTCACATAATCAACAACTCAGTCCTCTTAATTCTTCCTCTTAGGTGTTGCAGAACAATCAGCTTTTTATCTCTGTATTGGCTATCCTTTTATTCCTGTGGATTACTGCAGCTTTCTAATTAGCCTGCATGTTTCCAGTTTAGGCTGCTATCTCTATACTGCAGCCAGAGTGGTTTTTTGATTATAGAGTCTAGTGATACCACTCTCCTTCGTAAAACTTTGAAAATTCCTAAAATCTTCTTAAAACTCTTCATTGTCTCCTAGATATTACTTGTGGTAGATGACAGAAACTAAACTCACACTAGGTTTGACAAAGAGTGGAATCCTTGGAAGTTTTTGTAAGTGCAGAAAGAACTGGAGTTGTAGTAGCTAGGCTTCAGAGACACATAGAACCGGAATTTAAAATGCAACCAATACTTTCTTCACTTCCCTTTTTCTCTTTCTGTGGCCTGGCTTCATTCTCCTCTCACCTCTACATAGTGATTTGTGGACTGAAGAACTAGCACCACAGTTTGTACCTTATACAGTTATCAATTAATAGACATAATGTGGTTATTGGGATTTGAACTGTGTTGTTGGGGGACTGGTGTTTCACAAAATTGTGCTAACAAAAATTTGTGCATATCAGGACTGTGCAGTATGAGGACTGCCTGTATTGAGACATGTTAAGATGCCTTATTTTATGACTCCATATCATCTGGCTTCTGTTTCTTTTCTTTTTTTTTTTTTAATGTTTATTTTTGAGACACAGAGAGCATGAACAGGGGAGGGGCAGAGAGAGAGGGGGACGGAGGATCCTAAGAGGACTCTGTGCTGACAGCGGCAAGCCTGAATGGGGCTTGAAGTCATGAACCATGAGATCATGACCTGAGCTGAAGTGGGACTCTAAACTGACAGCCACCCAGACACCCCTGTTTTGTTTTGTTTTGTTTTGTTTTGTTTTGTTTTGTTTTAAGATTCATCTTAAAGCCACTTTGTCCTTGGAGCTATGCTCAAATCTTAGTTCATGTGGTTTTCCCAAGTTTGAATTCCCCTGTCTCTTTCCAAGTCCCTCATTTCTCTACCCTATTCTTTTCTGTTGGGTTTCTGCTACTCACTCTTTTAAGCTTTTCCATAGATACTGCTTTCTTTGAAAAAAGCTTTTTGTCCTTTTAAATTTGGGTTATATATTCTGCCTGAGGTGTTCCCATATCATGTATGCTTTCTCTTGTCATAATATAGAACACATGATCACACTGTATTGTGCTCATTTACTTACCTGTTACATCTACTAGATCATGTTTTCCATGCATGTAAAGATCATGGCAGTGCTGTTCCCAGTTGTCTCCCTAGAGTGTAGTACTGGGTAGCACAAAATATTAGTCAGTAAAGTTTTTTTTGATTTAATGAAAAATAATCAGAATTTTGATGGTGTATTAATACTACCAATATTATTGGAAGGTCTTTTGGAAAAATATAGACTAGTCAAACCTAGGTACCAAATTACAAAATACTGAAAATTTATACTTTCATATACTTTAAATGAAATGTACATTTGATAGCATGCATTCTGTGATCCTTAGAGTTAAATAAATATATCAGAGACATGACAATTGGAGATCTGTCTTCAGTCTGATATGGTAGGTGCTTAATAAATACTTGTTGAATCATTGAAGGAATAACTTAAATTTTATACTTTTGTTTGGTTGTAATAATTATTTTCATTTATTTCTAAGGTATCTTCATGTTTTAATGATCTTCTGGTCATTTGTTGCTGGAGTTGTTACCTTCTATTGCTCATTGGGACCAGATTCTCTCTTACCAAATATATTCTTCACAATAAAATACAAACCCAAGGTAAAATTTTTGTGTTCTTATTTTTGAAAGAGTCAGCATGTATTATCTGTGCTGTTTAATATTATTATTGAAAGGATGTTAAAGCAGTGATTTAAAAAATCCATCTGCTATTATTTAATAGTGGAAGACATTAAGAACATATTCAAAATGAAATTTATGTGTATATTTTTGAAGGTATATAGTTCTACAGGGAGCTATGAAAAGAAAATACAAAATTTTCAGAAAGTTGAGATCCATAATTTTATTTTATTTTTTAATGTTATTTATTTTTGAGAGTGTGAGAGAGTGTGAGCAGGAGAGGGGCAGAGAGAGAGGGAGACACACAAACCAAAGCAGGCTCCAAGCTCTGAGCTGTCAGCACAGTTCACGAACTCATGAATGTGAGATCATGACCTGAGCTGAAGTTGGACACTTAACCTACTAAGCAACCCAGGTGCCCTGAGATCCATAATTTTAGAGTGTCCTCTAACTGCATATTAACCATGAAGACAATAAATTAAGACAGAGTTTCCCAGATTGGTTGTATAGTAGAATCACCTGAGGAATCTTTAAAATAGAGATTCCTAGGCCTTCCCACCAGATTTTGGTGGAATAGTTCTTGGTTAGGACCTCATAGTCAGTATTTGTTAAAGGCTTTCCAGGTGATTCTGAGGCACAGACACAATTAGGGAACTCTGGATTAAATGATCTAACCCTGTTAATTTCCTAAATGTCTTTTTGCTCCATAAAAAGAGACAGAAATAATTAGGAAGTTTGCTTAACCAAAATAATTTGTATATCTGAAATTTCATTAGGGTGGTAGTGTACTGAATTTATGTCGAGTAGGCAAAGTCACTAGTGTGTAGATATCTTGAAGTCTCACTTAATAATTCTTCAAGTTAATTCAGTCCCTCTTTTTAGATTTGTTGGTATTTCTACTAAGAAAAAAACACAGAGGAAGGGGGTGCCTCATATTTGAATGATTATTTATTTTGAGAGAAAAAGACAGCATGTGCACATGTGTGCACGAGTGGGGGAGGGTCAGAAAGGTAATCTCAAGCAGGCTCCCCATGCTCAGTGTGGAGCTAGACACGAGGCTTGATCCCATGATCATGAGATCATAACCTGAGCCAAAACCAAGAATGGGATGCTTAACTGACTGAGCCACCCAAACGCCCCCAGTGATGCCCCATATTTTGTCAGGAACATTACTTCTCTTTCTCCTAATTGAAGTTAAGGTTTTAGAGAAATAAAAAATAGTTTTTTCTTACATTTTTTCAGTAGAGTATCATTTTCAAATATAGATTGATTTTTCTTTTTTTAATAAGTGAACATAACAACTGTCCTTAATTTTAAGCTTGGAAATTTGGCTTAGGTATTATAATGCATTTCATCAGGTATTTTTTCTCCTTGATTTGGCAGTTTAATTTAGCCAGCAGTATTTATTACAAGGAATGATTTCAGAGTTACAGCATACAAGTGATAATTTTTTAAAAAATTTGCTGAATTTATACATTGATAAGCTTTTGAAAAGATTATTCTCTTTAGTAAAGATTAAGTGTAAAGTAAAGGCAAATCTCTCCCCTTCCTCATTTCCCTTTTTTAGCAGTTAGGACTTCAAGAATTATTTCCTCAAGGTCGTAGCTGTGCTGTTTGTGGTAAAGTGAAATGTAAACGACATAGGTAAGTTAAACGTTTTTTATGTGTTGATCCTTCCAATTACCTTTTGGATTTCAAGCATTTTAATTGTATGATTTTCTTTAGGCCTTCCTTACTACTTGAAAACTACCAGCCATGGCTAGATTTGAAAATTTCTTCCAAGGTTGATGCATCTCTCTCAGAGGTAACAGATTTATGTAATATTGTCAAATATACTCAAGCGGAAAATATTAAATACTATGGAAACTTTAGTCAAGGAACATCTTAATATATGCCACCTAATTAATTCTTGACTAGATAGTTGGTTATTATGAAATATGCAACTCAAATGGTAAGTTAGAAATGTTTTTGGATCCTATGTCTAATTTAAATGGACATTTTAGCCAAAGAAAGCACTGTTTTACCTAGATATTGCTTAACTTTATAACAATAGTCATCTTTATGGTAAGACAATACTATTTTGTAATTCCAAAAGGAGACATGAGCTATAAGGAGCAAGTCTGTCCTGCTGAATTATGATCCCAGTTTTGACACTGGCTGAAGGGTAGAGTGGAGGACAGGATACTTGTCACGGTTTCTACATAATGTAGGAATAAAATGCTCCCTTTTCTTTGTTGCAGTCACATTTTATATGCACCTTTTGGGTAACATATATTTTAGTTATTTCTTTTAGAGACTTTTTTTCCCCATTGATCTGAGAAAGCAGTCAAGTCCTTGAAGGCAGAGAGTAGGGTCCCATTTGTTCCCAGCACTAACCATAGTGCCAGATATTTTGTTGGTAGTTGATAGATATGTACTGAATTAAGTTGAATGCTAATTAGTTGAAGAATAGCATTAGGCTCCTGAATCCTACCTAATTATCTTCTTTTCCAATTTGTATCCTTCGGCTACATAAATGCCCAACTGTTGGCACTTTTCTTTTTCATTTCTTCTGTAAGTCCTTTTTCATCTTCAAGATTCCTTGATTTAGGACTATGCTGTCTAGTATGGTCGCCACTAGCCACATGTGGCTGTTAATAAACAACTTGGAATGTATTAGCCCAAATTGAGATGTGATTTTGAGGATTTAGTAAGAAAAAAGGAAGGTAAAGTACCCTATTATATATTTTATTGATTACATGTTGAAATGATAATATTTTAGATATATATTGGTTTAAATAAAATATATTGTAAAATCAATTTCACCTGTTTCTTTTTACTTTTTAGAAAGTGTAGGTACTAGAAAATTTAAGACTACATATGTGGCTCACATTACATTTTTATTGGAGAGTGCTGATTTGATGAGGTCTGCTGAAGATAAGACCTCTAATAAGAGTATTATGTGTCTTTGGCACTTCATTAATTTCTTAAAAAAAAAAAAAAAAAAGAAAGAACTTAAGGGAAGCTCCTGGCTGACTGCCTGGCACTTATTGGTGTTCAGTAAATATAAGCTCCAACATTTAAAAACATTTTTTGAGATTTTACTATAGGCAGGAACTGGACTTGGCTCCAGGAATAGAAGGAGAAATAAGATATGGTCACTTTCTTCTAGGAATTTCAATCTAGGAGGGGAGGTAGGCATATAAACAGGTACATACAATATAATGTAAATGCAGGCAATAATGGAAGAAATGTGCAATGTATATTATTAGTACAGAGGAAGAAATGAATAACTGTTGAGAGGGGCAACCAGAAAGTATAACTAGAAGTTATACTTCTATACTTCTATAACTGATAGTGTGTGGAAAAAGGTATTTCATGGTTTAGGAAGAGCTTTTGAAAGGAAAGAGAGGCCTTGAAACAAGGTGTTCAGTAAGCTGGAGGGCAAAATGTGAGGGAGGATGTGGGCAGTGAAGATACTATATTGTAGCAGCTAATATTTATTGGTTATTGCTCTATATTAGGCATAATACTAATTACTTATTTTCTGAAATCACACAACCTATAAAATAGGTGCTATTATTGATTAATTTACCAGAACTGGACTTTAGAGGGTTTTAATAATTTTCTCAAGTTCATAGCTGCTTGGTAGCAGAACTCACTCTAAAACCCGAGTCTGGCTTAGTTCTTAACCAGTTTATATTTATTTCTTTATTTTTTAATTTTCTTTTTAATGTTTATTTATTTTTGAGACAATGCGAGAGACAGAGTGCAAGCAGCGGAGGGGCAGACAGAGGGAGGCAAAGAATCTGAAACAGGCTCCAGGCTCTGAGCTGTCAGCACAGAGCCTGACGTGGGGCTCAAACTCATGAACCATGAGATCATGACCTGAGCCAAAGTAGGACGCTTAACCAACTGAGCCACTCAGGTGCCCCTTAACCAGTTCTTATATGGCCCTTTAGAAATCAGATCATCAAAAGACTAAAAGGACTTTGCTGAAGGAGTGTAATTGATCATGGAAGCCAGTGATTTTTGAACTGTGTAACTGGAGTTTTCAGATGTGACTCATAGGATGTAGTGGGAGGTGAAAAGAAAGTAATGGTCACAGCTGCTGGCAGACATCTTTCTCCCACCCCTTTAAAATTAGTGCAGCTCCACTTTTCTTACTTTGATATATTGTGGTTTGAGAAATTGAAGGTTTATACGGGGTAGGGGGGATAATATGTTCAAATATATGTTTTAGGTTACTCTAACAGCTTTGTGGTGGGTAGAAGGGAGCTAGCTTGGAAGGAGACTAGTTTAGAGGCTGTTGCTACAATTTAGGAGTGAGAAAATAAGGACTGATCAATGGAGCTGTAGAAGAGAGCTACTCAGGATGTAAAATCAATAGTAATTAGTGATTGGAATTGGGAAATAAAATAAGACCAGATGTTTAATGGCAGACTTTCTAGTTTCTGTGTCATATCCCTGCTTATATGTATTTTATTTTCCCACTTGATAATCACCAGTGCTTAGTTTTTCTAATTAAAAAAATCAAATCTTGCCTTAATATTTAGAGAATCTGTAACCTTTCTTATTGCTGCCAGAGAAGGAATATAGGCATATAGTCAGATTAGATATATTGTTTCATTCTCTCCTTACTGCTTTTAAAAGTTACTGCCCACTGTTGCAAGTCTTTATTATTTTTTATTATTTTTTAAAACTTTCGGTTCTACATTTGCAATAGACACATTTTTTTTAATGTTTATTTGAGAGAGAGAGAGAGCATGAGCAGGGGAGGGTCATGTGGGGGCGGGGGGACATAGGATCTGGAGCAGGCTCTGTGCTACTAGCAGTGAGCCCAATGTGGGGCTTAAACTTAGGAACCATATGATCATGACCTGAGCTGAAGTTGGATGCTCAACTGACTGAGCCACCCAGTCACCCCGTTGCAGGTCTTTTTAAAAATTAACATACTGCTACACCCAGACACAAGAAATGGAAAGTTTTTTTTGTTTTTGTTTTTGTGTTAATGTTTATTTATTTATTTTGGGAGAGAGAGAGGGAGAGAGCGAGCAGGGAAGGGGCAGAGAGAGAGAATCCCAAGCATGTTCCACACTGTCAGCCCAGACAGCCCAATGCAGGGCTCAAACTCCCAAACTGTGAGATCATGACCTGAGTTGAAATCAAAAAGATGCTCAACCAGCTGAGCCACCCAAGTGCTCCAAGAAATGTAAAGTTTAACACCTAGGGTTTCTTTAGTTTTGTTACTTTTTACTTATAATTTATATACTGATTATAAATTTACAGCCTAAAATTCTCACAAAGTAAACATATCCATATAACTAGCACCCAGATCAAGAAACAAAGCATTATTAGCACCCCAGAAGTCCCCCTCATTGTTTTTTTAGATACAATTCTCCCTTCTGAAGTAATCACTTATACCTAAATTTGACCCTTATAAAAGTAATCACTGATTCCTAAATTTGACCCCTTATGTAAGTCTTACCTACTTGTTTCTTCATTTTATTCAAGGAATACTGATTTATAGAGAAAGTTAGGAATCTAAAAGGCTAACCTATATTTTTCTTCTTTCCATAGAACTTGTATTTCAGTGACTCTTCAGAGAAGTCAGGAAAAATTTCAGTGTTTTTTTTTTTATTTAATTGTAGGAATATTTAGAAATGTGTGTATATCATTCTAATAGCAATTTTTCTTTTTATGGAGTTTTACGGCTTTCACATATGTTCTTTTTTTTAATGTTTATTTATTTTTGAGAGATAGAGCATGTTTGCATACAAGCAGGAAAGGGGCAGAGAGAGAGAGGGGGAGAGAGAGAATTCCAAGCAGGCTCCTCGCTGTCAGCGCGGAGCCCACCTTGGGGCTTGGACTCAGGAACCGTGAGATCATGACCTGAACTGAAATCAAGAGTTGGACACTTAACCAACTGAGCCACCCAGGTGCCCCTCATATTTTGTTTTTGATCATCACAACAACCATGTAAGGTTGACATACACACTTTGTCATGTGAAAGTATGATATTAGATGTCAATATTTAGGATAATAAAATTGGTTCTTGGTGATATATATTATTTAGTAGTATGGTTTATTTTCCTAGAATTAGTTAATTAATTTGATTTTTCTTTAAAAAATAATTTTTATACAGGTTCTTGAATTAGTGTTGGAAAACTTTGTTTATCCGTGGTACAGGTATGTTCTTTCTATAATACCTTTTTTCTTTACTGAATACAATGAAGTGTGCTAATGAAATGTTTTCAGTGTAGGCCGGGATTTCTCAACTTTGTCACTATTGACATTTTAGGCCAAGTAACTCTTCTTTTGGAGGGGCTGTCCTGTGTATTATAGGATGTTTAGCAGAACTCCTGGCCTTTTTCCATTAGCTACCAGTAATACTCCCTCATCCTCTTATTTGTGATCATCAAAAATGTCTTCAGAGATTGCCAGATATTACCTGGGAGGCATAATTGGCCCTAGATAAGAACCATAGACATAGGCAATCAATTAACAGTTTAGTGACAGTAAAGAAGAAAAACCTAGGCTGCTTTTTGAAGGAAAATCAACTTAGAGAATTTATCACTCCTGAATGTAGTAACTTAATATTTTGTATGCGCTTTTTACATTTGAAATAATTGTACATTTAGAGGCAAATTTATATTCAGATGTTTCATTAAATTGAAATATAATTTTAATAGTATTTTCCTAGAATATTAATGTTTTTTTTCCAAAGTAACTGTTTTTAGTATCTGCTATGGATGTACAAGCACTCTCTGCCTTGGAAGGATATAGAAAATACTCTAGATCTAAAAAATTAATCTAGTTTGAGAATCAGAAATTCAAATCATATACTTAATAAATGTTTCCTTACAAAAACATCGTGTATTTAGTTACATATTTGAACACTTACACCTATATGACTTACAGGTGTAATATTCAGTGACATCTGTCTTAATTTTATATATTTTGAATTTTCTAATTAAAAGCCGCTAGTAGGTGAGATGCTCTATATGTATTAAACTTAATATCCAATTTATATGCCATATTTTCCTGAAAAGCTATGTAAATTAATATTTTTATGTTGGATTCTGTCTTAAATATGGGGCATTTGCCATTTAAGTAAAGTTGATGATAAGTCTTTTTGTATAATGAATCCTGTTGTGAATATTCCCCTCACTCCTGCCCGTGTAATGACTCTTCATTAAAGCTGGCTGTATTTCTAAATATTAAAGTATGTATTTTCTCTTCAGTGTAGTTATTGATACTGAAATAGCCACTTTCCTGGGATTAATAGTAGGAAGTGTGGTTAATACAATTATCTTCTTTATTCTGCCAAGAGACTAAATAGCACCATCTCCAAGTTCAGGATATCACCATTATACATACCTTTCTCGCTTGCTTTGATTAGGGAAGTGACCTAATTCTTCTAGGGACCTCAAGACTTCAAGAAAATGAAAAGTAGCTTCTCAGAAGAAAGTTGTTAAAATTTCCGTTTAAAAATGTTTGAGTTTCACTTTATTTTCTTTTTCAAATAGAATTATTATTTTTTACCCTTTACAATCAGTTTATAATATTAATCTATAAATATTTTAAACCAAATTAAAATTTTGTATTAATTTAATTCTGTTGCTCCTCTCATATTATTCTTTGTTTTGTTTCTTAGAAATTTCTTTAATGATGTTTAGAAAATGATTGTAGTATTGTAAAAATATAACTTTGTATATGGGGTTGTCTACAGGGAAATATATACTACAGTTTACTTAGTAATGATTATGTCTTGGTACTAGAATTATGGGAGATGCTTATTTTTCCATTGTACATTTTTATCTTTTATTCTGTAATGTAATGCATTGTTTAAAAAGCAAAGGAAAATAGCATAATTAAAAGGAAAAAAAGAGGAAGTTCTGAACTTTCCCGGGTTTGTGGAAGGAGTAATGGTGTATTTCTCTGAGCTCTTAAATGCTTGCTTTTCTCCTTAATTGAAGGGATGTAACAGATGATGAGTCCTTTGTTGATGAACTGAGAATTACATTACGGTTTTTTGCATCTGTCTTAATTCGAAGGATTCACAAGGTATATATTTATAATGAGAAATTTGGGAATTTGGGGTTTTATTATTCCTAAAAAGGTGGTTTTTTTTTTAGATCTTAGTTTTACTTTATCCTATACTATAAGTATTTTTTTCTTCACTTTAATTTTTTTAGATTAAAAGGTAAATGGATCATTTTTGATTTATTGATAAGTTTTACTTCCTTTAATGCTAATGCACCTTGGTTTGTAGTAATTAGAAATAAAAAGACAACTAAAGACAACTGTAGGAAAAAAAGTCTCGTTCTAGTTAGATGAATTTATTGAGTAAATGGAGATGATTATGATCTACTTTTTAAAAAAATGTTTCAAGTCATATGTTTGGGTCTTTGTATGTAGTTACAGTATGTTGGCTATAGACACACATGCTTGTATACTGCCTTGTCAGTTTGATAGAATTGAGCACATTGACAATAAACTGGTGTATATCATCTCTCTACAGTTACTAAATAAAGGTATATCTTGTTAAATGTTTCTATACTTTTTTGAGAAATTAACAAAATAGTCAATCACTGTAGAAAAGATATGCAAAAATATGAATAAGCAGTTCACAAAAGAAAAATAAAAATGGCCAATGAACACTTGAGACTATGTTGTCTCGCATCAAATAAATACAGTTTTTTGATGAGATGCTCTTCTGTTGCCTATCAGATTGGGAAAGAATGATAATGTCTAGTAATGGTCATTGTGGGGAAACAGGCAGAACAAGTACAAATCCAAATTGGTATAACTCATATACTGGAGGGCAGTTTGGTAATCTTTAACAAAAGACTTAAAAACGTCTATACTCCCAAATTTAATTATATTTTTGATAATATATTTTAAATAAATAATCATGAGATGTATGTAAAAATGAATGCTCGAAGATTCATTGTAGTATAATTTAAGAAAAGGAAAACTGAAAAGAAAATCTGATGTCTAATGATAAAATTGTTGATTAAAATATAGAACATGCTAATTATAGAATCCTGTACAGCCATGAAAAATCGTTTTGTAGAATAGTATTTATTTACATGAGAAATTATTTTCCTTATATAATCAAGTGGAAGAGGCTGGAAAATAATATATGTGGTATTTTTCCACATTGAAAACAAAGCTTACATATTAAAGCTTGTTAATATGTGTATTAAGTACATATGTATCCTTATTGTTAACTCTTACCAACATGATGGGTTGATGCTGATTTTTGGTTCTTACCATGCACTTCTTTCAGTTCATCTTTATTTTTCTTCATATTGAACTTTTACCATTTTATAAATAGAAAAAAGTTGATAAATATTAAACACATTGTCTACTTTTTAATTAAAATTTTTTAATGTTTATTTTTGAGAGAGAGAGAGAGAGAGAGAAAGAGAGAGAAAATGTGAGTGGGGGAGGGGCAGAGGGAGGGAGACACAGAATCCATAGCAGGATCCAGGCTCTGAGCTGTCAGCACAGAGCTTGATGTAGTACTCGATCCCATGGACCGCGAGATCATGACCTGAGCCGAAGTCAGACACTTAACTGACTGAGCCACCCAGACGCCCCTTAATCGTATTGTTGAAAAAATTCTAAGGCACATATATAGAGTTTAATTGGAATAAAAGATTTAGTAAGAAATATCAATTGGTTGATAGTAAGTCACTTAAATTACAACTTAGAGTAAGTCAAATAAAACCAATTGATCAAAAAGCTGATTCATTACAATAAATTTATAAGTATTAATTTAGAAGAATAGCTCTGCTGTGTTAGGCTTTGAGAAAGCCTAGTGATTTTATTTTATTTATTTATTTTATTTATTTTTTTTTAATTTTTTTTTTTTAACGTTTATTTATTTTTGAGACAGAGAGAGACAGAGCATGAACAGGGGAGGGTCAGAGAGAGGGAGACACAGAATCTGAAACAGGCTCCAGGCTCTGAGCTGTCAGCACAGAGCCCGATGCGGGGTTCGACCTCACGGACCGTGAGATCATGACCTGAGCCAAAGTCGGACGCTTAACCAACCGAGCCACCCAGGCACCCCAAGCCTAGTGATTTTAAAATCATAGTACCTCATACTTGGATTGCTTTATATGTACTTTTTGGTAACAGCTTTATTGAGGTCTACTTTGTATACCAGACAGCTCACTCATTTAAATGTTCAGTGTTTTTTCAGATATTCCTGGAGTTATGCAGCATCACAGCAATTTTATACCGTTTCTATCACCCAAAAAGAGACCTCATTCTTTAGCCATTAATCCTTGTTCTTTCATCCTCTTAGCTCTAGCCAACAACCAATCTACTTTCTGGCTCTATAAATTTGTTAATTCTGGATATTTCATATAAATGGAATCATGTAATATGTGGCCTGTTGTGATTGGTTACTTTCACTTGGCATAAAGTTTTCAAAGTTCATTCATGTTATAGTTGTAGCATGTATCAGGACTTCTTTGTTAGGTCTGAATAATATTTCATTGTGTAGATATGCCACATTTTGTTTATCCATCCATCAGTTGATGGACATTTGGATTATTTCCACTTTTTGGCTATTTTGGATAATGCCATAGCATTGTGTACAAGTGTTTTTAATGGTTTTGGGGATATATATATTTTAATTTCTTTAGGGTGTAAACTTAGGAATATAATTGTTGGGTCAAACAAGTAACTCTCTGTTTAATTTTTTGAGGAACTACCAGACTCTTTTCCAAAGTGGCTATACCATTTTACATTCCCACCAGTAGTATATGAGGGTTCTGATTTCTCTACATCCTTGCCAGAACTAGTTATTATCTCATTTTTGGATTCTAACCGTGCCTAATGGATATGAAGTAGTAACATTGTGGCTTTGATTTACATTTCCCTGATGACTTGTGGCATTGAGCATCTTTTCATATGCTTATTGGCCATTTGTATATCTTTTTTTCAAAAATGTCTATCCAGATTCTTTGCCATTTTTTAACCGGGGTGTCTATTCATTATTGAGTTATAAGAATTCATATATATGATTTGCAAATATATTCTTTTGTTTTTTGGATTGTTAACGCTATCTATCCTTTTCACTTTTTTTTTTAAATGTTTATTTTTGAAGGGGGTGGGCAAGAGAGAAAGGGAGAAAATCCCAAGCAGGCTCCACCCTCAGCACGGAGCCCGACATGGGGCTTGATTTCACTACCATGAGATCATGACCTGAGCCCAAGATGAAAAGTCAGATGCTTAGTCAGTCAGATGCGACTGAGCCACCCAGGCACCCCATCCTTTCTTTTCATTTTATCTGCATCATTATCCGGGGAGATAAGTGGGTCATTATCATACCCATTATATAGAAACTAACTTTGATGAAGTGTCAGAGGTAGCTAATGGGTCCAGGATTATGCCTGGGTCAACTTATTCCTAGTACAGTGTTCTGTCCTTGATACCATTGCTTAAATAATGTAAACTGGCAGTTTGGGGGTAATGAAAACAAAGAATCATTTAAGGGTACACAATAGTGGTGTATTTTTTTTTAAATTAAAGTTTAGTGACGAACCCATTATTTTACCATTTTGATTGTGACCTCAAGTCTTTAAAAATGGAACTTATAAATGAAAATTTTCATGAGTATTCTTAGAAGATTTTATATAATATTTGAAAACAAACATCCTGTTTGATAAATATTATAGCAATTTATAATCACTGAGGGCAAGAAATGAGGGAGAAATGAAGAGTCGTGTTATTTTGCAACAAGAAAAACTACTAATAAAAATATCCCTTCTTATTGAATATGTTTTATCTTATATAGCCAAAAGATATCTATTAACTGCTCTGGGTTTTACTGGTAGATCACTAAAAATTGGGGGTTTATGATCCATCACAGTTATTAGATTTATTAGCCTGGGATTTTCCCCCCTTCCTTAATGTAGAATTTAAAAAGAAGAGTTAACACAAAACTTTACTATGATGCAATATTTTCATGCCTTTGATAAAGGGAAAAATATAATGTGTTGAGTATTGTGGTAGAGGATAAACCTGTTGAAGTCAATAAACATGTTTTTGGTGATTCATTTTATTTGCAATTCAGTCTTATTTTTTTATCTCTTCTGTGCGTGCATATAAGCCCTCAACCTTTCATTGCTAACCTGCAATAATCACAGTTTCCAGCCTTTAAGCTGAAAAATGTCTGTGGGGAATGATGAAATTTAGTGTTATTCCAAAATAGAATGCTTCCATATAGCCTAAAACCAGGATTTATCTTGTAAGCTGAATGGAAAACTTCATTTTTAAGTAACCTTAATAAACAGAAATTTATGGTCTCAAAGGGATAATGTTACTTGAGATTTTTCTTTGTGTTTAAAAGAAACACATGAAAGAACTAAGAATAAAGATATATTTTGTGAAAAATGTAGTATATAGTGTATGCATGTTAATATACATTTTCTTTAAAAATTTTTTTTAATACTTATTTATTTTTGGGAGACAGAGAGACAGAGTGCAAGGAGGGGAGGGGCAGAGAGACAGGGAGACACAGAATGTGAAGCAGGCTCCAGGCTCCAAGCTGTCAGCACAAAGCCTGATGCGGGGCTTGAACCCACAAAGCGTGAGATCATGACCTGGGCCGAAGTCGGACGCCTAACTGACTGAGCCAGCCACCCAGGCACCCTTAATATACATTTTCTTTACCATGGTAGAAAACTGTCTAAAGTTACAGTTAGGATGATCCAAGAAAATTATTTTTGAAAGATTTCTAAATAATATCTCTAACTTTTAAGATCATGTGTTCCAGCATCTTAAATATAATATTCCTGCTGTTGTAACTCACTGGTAATTATTTTATTTTAATGTTATTTTATTTATGTTGTTTAATTGTTATTTTATTTTAATGTCATTTTATTTTTAATGTTAAAAAGTATTATTTTAATGTTAAATTTTTCCAGGTGGATATTCCATCTATTATAACCAAGAAACTGTTAAAAGCAGCAATGAAGCATATAGAAGTGATAGTTAAAGCCAGTCAGAAAGGTAATATAGTTTTCTACTACAAAGTTTGAGTGATTTTTATATACCAGCTTTCACCTTAAATACCTAAGTATGAATACTGATGCATTAACTGATATTCACAAATGCTGTGAAAGTATTCCTTTAAACTGAAATCTTTTTCAGTATTTTGTTTTACAATGTAAGTGATTGCAAAAACGCAGTAATCTGTGAAAATTAAAATACAGTTAACTTTTGGATACATTATTGATGACTTTCATCTTTTTTTTGAATAATAGTCTTGCCTTCATTACTTCCTCTGAGGTACCTCACGTAATCTCTTCCCCCTTTCTTTATGATTTCAACAGTTTTGACCTATTCCAGCCCATTGTATATATCACTACCATTTAATTTTATAGTATTACAATTACCATGTTCTCTCTCTACTAAAATTAGTGACTCTGCTATAGAGGCTAAATTGTATACTTAAATACTTTCTTGTCTAGTCAGATATTTTAATCTACTTTTGTCTTTAACTGTGTATTATGCTTTGGTTAGGATCACCTATTTGCATTTTTTTGTGTATGTCCTGGCCTCTTTATACTGTCATGATTTGCACATAGTAAATGTTTTCTGATTAATGAGTGAAATCTTCATTTGGGACTTTTCTTGCTCTTAGATCAAACTGGAATTTTTCTTTAACAAAATCACTTCTGTGTTCTAGGGTTGATTCTTTACAAAACTGATTTTCCTTGTGTTTGCATTTGGTATTCTCTGTCAGTACTTTCCTAATGCTTTTGGTATTCTTTATCGATACTACATACTACTCCATGTAGATAACCATGTGGAAGAGGTTTCATGGTCATATTTTCTGCTAATTACTATATATTATATTCCCCTTCTGGAAATTCCCAGTAAATACTAGCATACCAAAATTTCTGAGTAGTCCTACAGCAAAGAAATAGCTTTGACTACTTAGTTTTTAACTTACCACATCCCAAATTCATCTGAACACAGAACCAATTTTCTGTCTCTCATAATATCAGTTATATAATCAGTTCATTTGGGGAAATTATGTTCTCAGCAGGGTTGAAGTAAAATTAAATCGAATCATTAGTTTGTTTTTTGCTGAGTAATTCCTCAGGTATGAGAAGCGTTTTATTTTTTTTTTAAATTTTTTTTTTCAACGTTTATTTATTTTTGGGACAGAGAGAGACAGAGCATGAACGGGGGAGGGGCAAAGAGAGAGGGAGACACAGAATCGGAAACAGGCTCCAGGCTCTGAGCCATCAGCCCAGAGCCCGACGCGGGGCTCGAACCCACGGACGGCGAGATCGTGACCTGGCTGAAGTCGGACGCTTAACCGACTGCGCCACCCAGGCGCCCCTAGAAGCGTTTTAAATTCTATATTTGAATTCGTTTTCTGTGTTCATCTTATATCATAACTAAAATAGTTTTACTTTCAACATGTTCAAAAAATAGAAGAGTTTGAATATGTGTAATTTAATTGAATAAAAAAATTAACTTAAAAATCATCATCCTGTCACTGGCAAAAACAAACTGATTGTCTTTAGCCGTTTGTCAAGGCCAAACCATCAGGAAAAAGCATAGGAAAAGTGTTTTTTTTTTACTGGTAAATTTCTTTATTATTTTTTTAAACATTTTATTTTTAAGTAATCTCTATACCCATTGTGGGGCTTGAACTCACAACCCAGAGATCAAAAGTCACATGATCCACCAACTGAGCCAGCCAGGTGCCCCAGTAAATTTTAGTTTTTAGAGCAGTTTAAAGTTTACAGAAAATTGAGCAGAAAGTATAGAGAGTGCCCATCTCTCTTTCTTTTCCTCTATTAACATCTTGTATTGGTACATTTGTTACTGTTGATATACCAATATTGATACATTATTATTAAAGTCCATAGTTTTCATTAGGGTTTACCCTTTGTGTTGTACATTCTGTAGATTTTGACTACTTTCACCTATCATCTCTCCCTCTTTCCTTCATGAACCTTGGGCAACCCTTGATCTTTTTACTGTCCATACAGTTTGCCTTTTCCAGAATGTGATATAGTTGGAATCATAATGTGGCCTTTTCAGACTAGCTTCTTTTACTTAAAAATAATGTATTTATGGCTCCTCCATGTCTTTTCATGGCTTGATAGCTTATTTCTTTTTTTTTTTGTTTTTTTAAAATTTTTTTAGCATTTATTTATTTTTGAGAGACAGAGAGATACAGAATGTGAGTGGAGGAGGGGCAGAGAGGGAGACACAGAATCTGAAGCAAGCTCCAGGCTCTGAGCTGTCCGTCAGCACAGAGCCCAAAGTGGGGCTCAAACGCATGAACCATGAGATCATGACCTGAGCCAAAGTCGGATGTTCAACCAACTGAGCCACCCAGGTTGCCCCTAAATAGCTCTTTTCTTTTTTATTTATTTATTTATTTATTTTTTTAACGTTTATTTATTTTTGAGACAGAGAGAGACAGAGCACGAACGGGGGAGGGGCAGAGAGAGAGGGAGACACAGAATCGGAAGCAGGCTCCAGGCTCTGAGCCATCAGCCCAGAGCCTGATGCGGGACTCGAACTCACGGACCGAGAGATCGTGACCTGAGCCGAAGTCGGACGCCTAACTGACCGAGCCACCCAGGCACCCCATAGCTCTTTTCTATTTATTGCTCAGGTATATTCCAGTGTATGGATGTACCACAGTTTATTTATCCACTCACCTATTGAAGGATATCTTGCGTGCTTCCAAGTTTGGGCAGTTATGAATAAAGCTGCTACAAACATTTGTTTGCAGGTTTTTATGTGAGAAAGGTATTTTTAATATAGTCTTTGTTCTATTTTTTCATTAAAAAATTTTTTTTTCATGTCTATTTATCTTAGAGAGAGAGGCAGAGTGTGAGTGGGGGAGGGGCAGAGAGAGAGAGGAAGACACAGAACTTAAAGCAGGCTCCAGGCTCTGAGCTGTCAGCGCAGAGCCCAACGTGGGGCTTGAACCCACAAGTTGTAAGATCATGACCTGAGCTGAAGTCAGACGCCCAACCAACTGAGCTACCCAGGCGCCCTTTTTTTTCTTTTTTCATTTAAAAAAAAATTTTTTTTTTTTTAATTATAGTCTTTGTTTTAAAGACAAACACTTTGAACTCAGGCTTTGAGTAAATGGATGCATCTTTTTTTTTTTAACTTTATTTTTTATTTTTTAAAATTTACATCCAAATTAGTTAGCATATACTGAAGCAGTGATTTCAAGAGTAGATTCCTTAATGCCCCTTACCCATTTAGCCCATCCCCCCTCCCACCCCCTCCCACCCCCTCCAGCAACCCTCAGTTTGTTCTCCATATATATGAGTCTCTTTTGTTTTGTCCCCCTCACTGCTTTTATATTATTTTTGTTTCCCTTCCCTTATGTTCATCTGTGTTGTGTCTTAAAGTCCTCATATGAGTGAAGTCATATCATTTTTTGTCTTTCTGTGACTAATTTCACTTAGCATAATACCCTCCAGTTCCATCCACATAGTTGCAAATGGCAAGATTTCATTCTTTTTGATTGCCAAGTAATACTTCATTGTATATATATATATATATATATCACATTTTCTTTATCCATTCATCCACCGATGGACATTTGAGCTCTTTCCATACTTTGGCTATTGTTGATAGTGCTGCTATAAACATGGGGGTGCATGTGTCCTTTCGAAGCAGCACACCTGTATCCCTTGGATAAATGCCTAGTAGTGTAATTCCTGGGTCATAGGATAGTTCTATTTTTAGTTTTTGAGGAACCTCCATACTGTTTTCCAGAGTGGCTGCACCAGCTTGCATTCCCACCAGCAGTGCAGAAGAGATCCTCTTTCTCCGCATCCTCGCCAACGTCTGTTGTTGCCTGAGTTGTTAATGTTAGCCATTCTGACAGGTGTAAGGTGGTATCTCATTGTGGTTTTGATTTGTAATTCCCTGATCATGAGTGATGTTGAGCAATTTTTCATGTGTCAGTTGGCCATCTGGATGTCTTCTTTGGAGAAGTGTCTATTCATGTCTTTTGCCCATTTATTTACTGGATTATTTGTTTTTGGGTGTTGAGTTTGATAAGTTCTTTATAGATTTTGGATACTAACCCTTTATCTGATATGTCATTTGCAAATATCTTCTCCCATTCTGTCAGTTGCCTTTTAGTTTTGCTGATTGTTTCCTTCGCTGTGCAGAAGCTTTTTATTTTGATAAGGTCCCAGTAGTTCATTTTTGCTTTTGTTTCCCTTGCCTCCGGAGACGTGTTGAGTAAGAAGTTGCTGCGGGCAAGATCAAAGAGGTTTTTGCCTGCTTTGTCCTCTAGGATTTTGATGGCTTCCTGTCTTACATTGAGGTCTTTCATCCATTTTGAGTTTATTTTTGTGTCTGGTGTAAGAAGGTGGTCCAGGTTCATTCTTCTGCATGTCGCTGTCCAGTTTTCCCAGCACCACTTGCTGAAGAGACTGTCTTTATTCCATTGGATATTCTTTCCTGCTTTGTCAAAGATTAGTTGGCCATATGTTTGTGGGTCCATTTCTGGGTTCTCTATTCTATTCCATTGATCTGAGTGTCTGTTCTTGTGCCAGCATCTTTTTTTTTTTTTAATGTTTATTTATTTTGAGAGGGAGAGCGCAAGTGGGAGAGGGGCAGAGAAAGGGAGAGAGAGAATCCCAAGCAGGCTCCACACTGATATGGGGCTTGATCTCAAGAACTGTCAGATCATGACCTGAATCAAAATCAGGAGTCTGACACTTAACTGACTGAGCCACCCAGGTGCCCATTTTATTTTTAGTTGAACTAATCAGTTTAATAAAATTCCCAAATTATTTTGTCTCTAAGAGAGTGATAATTTGAAATTTATTGTTGAGACTACAAGAGAGGGGTTGTTAATTTGCTACTATTAATGCAAAAAGTGGTTCCCAGTTATAAAATTGTTATAAAATGCTAGATTAGATTCATTAATAATATTGTAGTTAATGAGATCCATAGAAGTAAAGGCCAGAACTTAGAAGGACTTTCATTTTATTCAAAAGTCCTGGTATTCTAAATATTATGACAGGGAATTAGATAGACTTGTAAAAAAGGTTTTCAGATTTTTGAATTTTCATTTCTTTAATGCGTGGATTTATTTTCTAAATTCTTTGGCCCCACAATTGTGCATAATTCAGAAAGTAATTAAATGTTCATCTCTTCATCCATATTCCTTTTACTCTCAGTATTTTCTCTATAATCTGTCTTTTGAGAATAGGGTTTATATAGATGTTTTCTATGTAAGTACTTTTATGGCTCTTAGAAATACTGAATGTGTACACATTTAGAAACACTGGTTTAATTTAAATTCAGTAATAAACTGTGCAAAAGGACCTTACTCTCTAGTCTTTCATCCTAAAGATATCCCTTTGTCATGAATTCTGGAGACCTTTCCTGCTTTGGTCTGAAAACTACTAACTACTGATGATTAGTGGGGATTAGTCCGTGCTCTGTTTTCCAGCATCTATATTTTATTTACATTCCCAATTAAGATTTTCCTCCCTGTATTCTCTTAATGTTTTTCATGATTTATTTTCTCATTATCTTGAACTACAAAAAACTTTCAAGTCTGACACATGTTGAATAGATTTCAATCTAGTGATTCAATTTATATTTTATGTGTAAATGCTTAATCACATTGACTATTACAATTACTTACACATTTTGCATGATGACTTTTCAGTGTTAATAACTACTTAACTATTTACTGATGTGGGAACTGAGACTTACAGGGATTATATCATTTGTTTAAGATTATATCAGTTTGTTAACGAAGTAGAGTTGTAATTTAGCATGGCTTAGTCTTATTTTAAATTCCGGCTCATGACAAATTTTTAAAAACCTGTGTCCCAAATTCTTGGAGAAAATGCTTAGCAAATAATTGGATAATTATGAAATAAAATGCATTTCTTGCAAAAACTACATCTGCCTTTGCCAGTCCTTTTGTACCTCAGGCGCAGATGGCCTTCATTTATCTTCTTAGTATTCACACTAGTAGTATGCATATATTGACTTTTTTGGGTAAATGTGCTTGCATTCTCTTTTAATAAAAATAGAAGAAAATAGTGAAAAATACATGCCATTGAATTAGATTAAGATTCCCTTCATAGAAGCCATGATTTTGAAACTAGGCACAGAATGCAAATAGGGGAAAACATGACTTGTTTTTCTTCTACTCTTTTGGGGTCTGTAAAAAACAGTGGCAATACTATTACCTTTAAGTTAAAATATTTAGTATTTGACCTTTAAAGAAAACTTTCTGTTAATATAAGTTTTATCATCAGTTAATATTCATTAAGTAATGTATCTATTCATGGACTTATACAGTTCTGTACCTCTTGTGTCCTATATGCTGGGCAGAAGGTACAGAACTTAATCAAAAAAGCCAGTTTCTATACCATAAGTGCTTTAAAAGATTACCTGAATTATTTTGATGTTGAAAGCAGAGACAATAAAGAATTTTAACAGGGTTTTTGTTTTGTTTTGTTTTTGTATTTGCAAAGGATGAACAGATGTAACATTTGATAGCAACAGCTTTGTATGTGCTAGAAATTTTCTGTAGTTTTTCCACTTTTTAAAATAAATATTTGCTTTTGTTAATATAATTTGTGTTTTTTTTTTAAGTTTATTTTTAAAGAGAGAGAGAGGGAGGGAGAGAGAGAAACCTAAACAGGCTCTGCACTGTCAGCACAGAGACTGACGCAGGGGTCCATCTCTTCAATTGTGAGATCGTAACCTAAGCTGAAATCAAGAGTCGGACACTTAACCGACTGAGCTACCCAGGCACCCCTGTTTAATATAATGTGTAAAATAGTGATACAAGTTAAAATTCTTGCTTGTATTGGGAAAGGGTCTTTTTATCAAATTTTTGCAAAATTGAAAAACTGGCAAGGAGGGAATTATTCTTTTTATATCCTATTTGTGAAAAATTTCCCAGTAAAATACATATTGGAAAGAAAGGAGGGTTATGAAAGGAATAACTGTGTTAAATGATTTTCTGTTTGTGAGTGAAAATGGGTGGAGTTAGTTAATGTTACTTAACTTCTTTCAATATTTATTTTTTAATCTCTGTAGTAGAAAATACAGAGTTTTTACAGCAAGCTGCTTTAGAAGAATATGGTCCAGAGCTTCATGTGGCTTTGAGGAGTCGAAGAGATGAATTACACTATTTAAGGAAACTCACTGAACTACTTTTTCCTTATATTTTGCCTCCTAAAGCAACAGACTGCAGGTATAAATAGACTGGAAAATGTCATAGCGGTATTTGCATGCCATGCCATATGTGTATTGATATTCTTTTTTTTTTTTTTTTTTAAGTTTATTTTGAGACAGAGAGCAGGGGAGGGGCAGAGAAGGAGGGAGAGAGAATCCCAAACAGACCCCACACTGGTAGCTTGGAGCCTGATGTGGGGTTCAAACTCATGAATCATGACATCATGTCCTGAGCTGAAATCAAGAGCCACCCAGGCGCCCCTGTATGTTGCTATTATTGATCATAATAGGAGTACACTAAAACTTGAGATTAGGCAATGATGTGAATAACTTTTCATTTTTAAAGAAGTACGGTTTGTCCGGTCTTAAAATGCCATTTTAGGTACTAAGTATTTGGATGTGTTGTGTTGCTTAGAAAGTTTTTTTTTTTTTTTTTTTTGGAAATTCCCAAGGTAAATATGGATAAAATCAGTTTTTTTTGAGATCATTATACTTTGTTCATTCTTGGTGTTCCATTTTAAAAACATACACATTGTGACTTAGTGGCAGAAACACTTTGAACAAACTAAACTTACATGTTTGTATTTTAAGATATATACCTGAGAAGAATAATTAGAATTCATCTAGACTGTCCTTCCCTGTTCTGGCAGGAACATGTTTAGATTATTGCATAAAGTTACCTCATTACTCTTATCCTAATAATTCTTAGAAGAGAAATTATGGCTTATTTTTAGTGATATACTTTTTTTTATTTTATTTTTTATTTTTTTTAGATTTTATTTTTAAGTAATCTCCACACCCAACATGAGACTCGAACTCATAACCCCTAGATCAAGAGTTGTATGCTCTACCAACTGAGTCATCCAGGTGCCCCTAGTGATGTACTTTAAATATTACTTTATTTATGACCTAAAATTTGTATTAACATTTTTAAAATTTTAAACATTTTAATGAAAATATTTTTATTTTAAAGAAATTAATATATAATGTTATTTATTTTTTTAAAAAGTTTATTGAGAGAGAGAGAGAGAGAGAGAGAGAGAACCAGCGGAGGAGGGGCAGAGAGAGAGGGGGACAGGATCCGAAGCAAGCAGTCTCCTTGTTGACAGCAGAGAGCCTGATGTGGGGCTCGAACCCACAAACTGCGAGATCATGACCTGAGCTGAAGTCAGATGCTTTACTGACTGAGCCTCCCAGGTTCCTCTATAATGTTAATTTAAATATTATAATTACAAAGTAATTATACTGTTAAAAACCTATTAGTTTTAAACATTAATTTCAAAATATATTAAATATTCTAAATATTCCGAGATGAGTATTTTCTAGTGCTCACCCAAATCCTTCCTGTTAAGGAAATGCTGTTTTCTCTTAAATAGTACTCTCTCCTGGTCAGTACAGGACTCCCAAGTGTGGTCTGTGAACCACTAGCATGTGCATTACTTGGGAACTTTTTAGAAATGCAGAATCTTGGGACATATTTATTGAATCAGTCTGCATTTTAACAAGATCCCCAGGTAAGAACTGATGTAAATCACTGAATATGTCTAATACTGTTTATTTTTCCAGATCCCTGACCTTACTTTTAAGAGAGATCCTGTCTGGTTCAGTGTTCCTTCCATCTTTGGATTTCCTAGCTGATCCAGTAAGGCTTAAAAAATGGTTTTGAATTGTGGTAAAATATATACAAAATTTATCATCTTAAATGTTTTTATATGTATAGTTCAGTGGTATTAAATACATTCATTGTTGAGCAACCGTCACTACCACTCATCTGTAGAATCTTTTCATCTTACAAAACTGAAACTCTGTACTCATTAAATAATAATTCTCTATTCTTCCTTCCTCCTAGCCCCTGGCAACCATCACTGCACTTCCTATCTCTATGAATTTGACTACTCTGGGTACCTCATATAAGTGGGTCCAGTCAGTATTTGTCTGTTTGTGACAGTCTTATTTCCCTTAGCATGATGTCTCCAAGATTTATCCATGTTGTAGCATATATTGGAATTTCATTCCTTATTAAGGATGAATAATATTCCATTGTAGGTATATACCACATTTTTCTGTTTATTCATCCATTGATGGACACTTCAGTTCCTCTTACTTGAACTAGTAAGATTTTGAAGAAACAGGAATAATTTATAAACACTTTATTTTTACATGTATGGAGTATTTACATTATGCCAGGTGTTGTTTTAAAGTTTTTTTTATTGTTTATTTTTGAGAGAGAGAGAGAGAGAGAGTGAGCACATGTGTAAGCAGGGGAGGGGCAGAGAAAGAGAGGGAGACAGAAGATCTGAATGAAGTAGGCTCTGCACTGACAGCGCAGAGCCTGGCATGGGGCTTGAATGCACAAACCGTGAAATCATGACCTGAGCTGAAGTCAGACATTTAACCGACTGAGCCACCCAGGCACCCATATAAACATGTTGAATGCCAAAGTCAGAATAACTTTTCTTTGCCCACTTTCCTAAAAGTGAGGCCCTGCATCACAGATTTTTTAAAGTCCCTCTATATTACATATGTGTAGATGCTTTGCCACTGTTCCATATTTTCTTCATTTTTCTAGAAACTTCCACGATATGAAAAAAGCTTTGAGAATTTTGGGAGAAGATGGTAATGGAATTATTTTGACCTATGTGTATTATTTTCTATTAGGATACTGTGAATCATTTGCTTATCATCTTCATAGATGACAGTCCAGTGAGTATTACATTAGAAACATTCAGATTGCATTTAATTTTTGATTTATATCTGTCCAGTCACATGGCACTTGTATTGAATTAATAAATTCTCTTTCTTCAAAGCCTGAAAAAGCAACTGAACTGCCTTCCCCTTTGGTTCCATTCTTGCAGAAATTTGCAGAACCTAGAAATAAAAAGCCATCTGTAAGTATTTTTACCAATAACATATTATTTTTGATATAAACCATTTTATCATGTGTTTATATGGCCTTAACTTACCCTTCTCTCATATTGTATCAAGGTGCTGAAGTTAGAATTGAAGCAAATCAGAGAGCAGCAAGATCTCTTATTTCGTTTTATGAACTTTCTGAAACAAGAAGGAGCAGTGCATGTATTGCAGATATGTCTGACTGTGGGTGAGGCTTACCGTGCACTTTAGCAAAGTCATTTTTATACTTTTTAATACATTAAATATTTTAAATATATTTGAGTATTTAGATCAGATTTGATGTTGTTGTAGTATGTCATTGTACTAAATTTCTTTTTACTAGGTATTCCAAGATCACCTTTGAGTTGTCTCTGGTGTCCACTCCTTTCCACATTGTAACATAATCTATAACTGACCTCGATCAACTGACTTCCTCTTTATTTTTAAAAATTTTTTTTATACTTACTTATTTGTGATAGTGACAGAGCACAAGTGGGGGAGGGGCAGAGAGAGAAGGAGACACAGAGTCCGAAGCAGGCTCCAGGCTCTGAACTGTCAGCACAGAGCCCGACACAGGGCTCGAACTCACAAACCGCGAAATCGTGACCAGAGCCAGAGTTGGACGCCCAACCGACTTAGCCACCCAGGCACCCCAACTGACTTCCTTTTTAAATATAACTTTAAAAAAATTGAGGTGTAATTTACAGTGAAACTCATAGAACTTAAATGTACAGTTTGGTCAGTTTGGAGACATCTGTACATCTGTGTAACCTACTCCTTTATCAACATAACAGAACGTTTCCATCACTCCAGAAAGTTGGGGTCCTTCCCAGACGAGCTACCCCTGCTCCCACTCCTGCCAGAGCCAACACAGCTCTCATTCCTTTCCCCACAGATTACTTTTGCTTGTACCGTTTCCTGATAGAAGTGGAGTACATCGTGTGTACTCTTGTGCCTGGCTTCATTGATTTAAGATTATGCTTTTTAAGATTGATTCAGGTTGTTGTGTAGAGGAATAGTTTGCTCTTTTTTATTGCTAAGTAATACTCTTTATATGAGTGTACCACAGCGTGGGCTTTTTTTTTTTTTTTTTTTTTTTTTAATTCATTCTTGTGGATGGGTATCTGGACTGCTTTCACTTTTGAGCTATTATAAAGAAAATTGCTATGCATATTCTTGTCTAAAGATTTCTGTTGGACATATGTTTAATAACTGGAAGTAGAATTGCTGGGTCACAGGGTAGATATATATTTTGTTATATGAGAAATTACCAAATTGTTTTCCAAAGTGGTTGTACTATTTTTGAGTGGTTGTACCCTCCTTAGCAATATGTGAGAATTCTGGTTGCTTTACATCTTTACAAAAATTTGGTGGTATTTATTTATTTTTTAAATTTTAGCCATTTTAGTGGGTGTGTGGTGGTATCTTATTGTGCTTTTAACTTGCATTTCTCTAATGACTAGTGTTGAACACTTTATCATATGCTTATTGGTCATTCGAATATCTTGGTATGTGGAAGTGTTTAAGTCTTTTCCCTATTTTTTATTGAATTGTTTTTCTTGTCATTGAGTTATAGGAATTTTTTTTTTAAGTTTATTTATTTATTTTGAGAGGGATGGAGAGAGAAGCAGGGGAGGGGGAGAGAGAGAATCCCAGGCAGGCTCTGTGCTGTCAGCATGGAGCCTGATGCAGAGCTTGATCCCAGGAACTGAGATCATGACCTGAGCTGAAATTGAGAGTTGGACACTTACCTGACTGAGCTACCCATGTGCCCCAGAGTTCTTTATATATTCTAGATACAACTCTTTTGTCAGATATCAGACTATGACTTGTGTTTTCATTTTCTGAATAGTTTTGATGAGTAGAATTTTAAAATTTTGATGATAATTCAGTAGATCTATATTTACGGGTAGTGCTTTCAGAGACTTCCATAAGAAATGTTTGTTACCCAAAGTCAAGGTGATATTATCTCTAGATGCCTGTTTTTCTCTACATGCTTTATAGTTTTATATTTTACATGTAGGTTTGTGACCTTGAAATCTTTTTGTATTGGTATTAGATAGGAGTGGAGTTTCATTTTTTCCCCTCGTATGGTTATGGATATCCAGTTTTTCTGATACTCATGTTTTTTAAGTTTATTTATTTATTTTGAGTGAGAGAGAGAGCACACACAAGCAGGGATGGGGCAGAAAAGAAGAGCGAGAATCCCAAGCAGGTTCTGTGCTATATCAGCATGGAGCCTGATGTGGGGCTCAATCTCGCGAACTGTGATATCCTGACCTGAGCTGAAATCAAAAGTTAGACACTTAACCGACTGAGCCACCCAGGCACCCCCTGATACCCATTTTCTGAAGAGTCATTTCTTTCCCATCTTGAATTGTTAAATTATTTCATCATGTATGTGTGTTTCTGGATTCTCTTCTGTTCCATTGATCCATATGTCTGTTTTTTTGGCCAGTACTACAGTGTTGATTATTTTGACTATATAGGATTTTTTTTTTTAATGTTTATTTTTGAGAGAGAGAGACAGAGTATGATCAGGGGAGGGGCAGAGATAGAGGGAGACCTCTACCTCGATCTGTCTACCTCTGTCACTGCCCCTCCCCCACTCGCACTGTCTCTCTCTCAAAAGTAAACAAAACATTAAAAAAATTAAAAAAAAATTTTAAATTGTTGCTAATATACAGAAAGAGAACAATTTTGCATATTGACTTTGTATCCTGTGCCATTGCTGCATTCATTTATTAGTTCTGGTAGCTTTTTCATATATTTCCTTAAGATTTTCTACGTATGTAATTGTGTCAACTGCAATACAGTTTTACTTTTTGCTTTGTAGTGTTTATGCCTTATGTTTCTTTCTCTTGCCTATTACAATGGCTAGGCCCTTTACAATAATGTTGAATAGAAATGGTGAAAGTTGATATCCTTGGTTTTGTTCCTGATCTTATGGGGAAATCACTTAGTGTTATACCATTAAGTATGGTATTACCCTGGGCTTTTTTGTAGATATCCCCTAGCTGGTTTTTACGATTTCCTCTTTATTTTTGTTTCTCAGCAATTTGACTCTACTCTGTAGTTTTCTTTTTATATGTTCTTCTTGGGTTTTACTGAGAGTCTTGGATATGTTGCCTTGGGATTCTCACTCTCCTTCTCTGCCCCATCCCTGCTTGTGTGTGCTCTCTCTCTCTCTCTCAAAATAAGTAAATAAACTTAAAAAAATGGGTATCAGAATGGGTTGGTGTCTTTCATCCTTTTTGAAAATTCTTGGCTGTTATCACTTCAAATCCCAGGATCATATATGTGGTGTTCCCTTTTTTAAAACTCTTTTCTTTCCTCTCTGTTTCAGTTGGGTAATTAAGAATTAGGGAGTGAACTCCATATTACTACCTCTTCTAATAAGAAAAGGCAGTTAATATTTTGTCTTCTACTGCTATCATCTGTCATTAAAAAAAAAATGATTCATTTGTTTACATGCTCAGCTCCATCAGTAGTCTGTAGTCTCCATGATGGAAGGAAATATTATTTAAAAACATTGGAACTTTAAAAAGCCTTAAGTTTCACTGTTATTTAGTGAATTAGATTTCAAAATATTAATGACCATTGGTATAAGAAGTCAATCAAATATGTTCTTTAAATAAAAGTTTTAGAAATCTGTTTACTATTCTGAATTTTAGAAATTTGTATTGCTGTGCAAGTGTTTACATATTTTATGTTAATATAGAAAATATTTGGTTAAAAGTTTTTCTTTCATCTGGGTAGTTATTTTATTTCCAATTAAAATTATTTTAAAAGCTTAAAATGAATAGATTGTAATTTCTGTTTTTAATATTGATTACAATTAGACTGGGAATAATATATTATGTTTTATATTGTATTGTGTTATATTGAAAGAGTTCATTTTTTCTTACTTTTTCCTAATTTGCTAGAGGAATTCAATGATAGAATTTTGCGACCAGAGTTGTCAAATGATGAAATGCTGTCTCTTCATGAAGAGTTGCAGAAGATTTATAAAACCTATTGTTTGGATGAAAGCATTGACAAAATTCGATTTGATCCCTTTATTGTAGAAGAGATTCAAAAAAGTAAGTCAAAGATGTTGATGAGAATATAACCCTTTTACCACTTTTAATGTTTTCAGAGTTTTCTCCTGTATTCATCTAACAAGATAAAAGCTTTGATGAGAAATTTACTCACAATTCACATAGCTAATACTTGCCAGAACTTGTTCTGATTCCTCATCCTAGTGTGATTTCTGTACCTTATAAGTGGATTTTCTGCAAAACATAATTTTAGGACTGTTTGAATGTTCTTTCACTGTCATTTTAAACTAATATATAATGTATTTATGGTATTCATAAACAATTTCTACAATATAATTTTTTTAATAGTTGCTGAAGGCCCTTATATAGATGTTGTGAAACTTCAAACTATGAGATGCCTTTTTGAAGCATATGAACATGTACTGTCTCTCTTAGAGAATGTGTTTACACCTATGTTCTGCCACAGTGATGAGGTAAGTCAAAATATTAATCTTGTTTGAGAATTTTCCTTCAAAATTTAATAATGGCTTTGATATCAGTAGGTGAGTGATTCAAAAAACAAAATAAAAATAAAACATGATTAACTAAAAAAGTGAGTACTATGTTTCACTACATACATTAATGGAGATTAGAAGTTTATTATAAAAATGATTCTCAATACCAAAACTGTATTTGTGTATATATATATATATGATTAGGTAGATGACTATGGCCAAATAGATCCACCTGATATGCCATATGCCTCAGTGGCTGTGTAATGCTGTGGTGATGCAGAAACTCCATTCTTCTTTTACGTACATTACTACAGACATGTGGAAATTAAATGGCTTGAATATCTCTATTTGCAATATTTTAATCCTTACTCTATTTGTCTATGGTTGTTTTCATTTGATTTAAATTTTGTTTTCTTTAACCTGGAAAGTAGTAGGGTAAAGTAGCATTTTTAAAAATAAAATAGTTTAATAAATCATAATTTTTTGAAGTATTTCAGGCAACTTTTAAGAGGTGCAGAATCACCAACACGCAATTCAAAATTGAACAGGTGAGTATACTAAGTCATCTGTGTGGTGTGGTTTTTGTACTTGTTGATGCTAATCATTCTTGTGATACTATCTTTGTCTTTATTAGCTCTTTTTCTTTGTGTGGTTCCGTTGCTACATAAGTAGACATTTTATTAAGTAATTATATAATTGTACTACATATAGTAACCTGAAAATGCCTGAAGTTATTTTAGAAAAACTTAATAAGATACACACCATTGCCTTGCTAATATCATAATTAATACATATTAGTGCTTGATCACCTGCTTTATTAGATCCTGTGAACTACTTGCATAAAAGAAATCTATAGATAAAGTCAATTTTAGACAGGTTTTTTTTTTTCCTCAGAGAATATTTTATGTTAGAGTACTTACGGGTTACAAATGTGGAGGGTTTTTTCTTTCTTTCCCTTCTCACCTTCTGTGCAGTTAAATAACCCAAAGAAATAACAGAAGAGAGTGCTTTATCCATTTATAAACTGGATAATTAATACCTTGCTTTTTCCTTACATTGTTATATGTACAAAATTGATAGAGGTATCAAATGTATAAATCCACAGAATAGATATTCACATTGTTCTCAAAACCTTCCAGTTTGAGCAAGAATCTAGTAAATACATAAATAAGTTGGAGATGTGGTACAAAGATAGAGGTAGATAGGTTAGAAACTAGAGTAGTTTTTTAGATAGTACAAGGAAAAATGTGAAAGCCTTAGCTATGGAGAAAATGTATTGCATTTTTTGATATAACCAAGGGATGTAGAAACAGATTGGAATTTCTTTTTTTTTTTTAATTTTTTTTTCAACGTTTATTTATTTTTGGGACAGAGAGAGACAGAGCATGAACGGGGGAGGGGCAGAGAGAGAGGGAGACACAGAATCGGAAACAGGCTCCAGGCTCCGAGCCATCAGCCCAGAGCCCGACGCCGGGCTCGAACTCATGGACCGCGAGATTGTGACCTGGCTGAAGTCGGACGCTCAACCGACTGCGCCACCCAGGCGCCCCCTTTTTTTTTTTCTTTTTAATTTTTTTTTTCCAACGTTTATTTATTTTTGGGACAGAGAGAGACAGAGCATGAACGGGGGAGGGGCAGAGAGAGAGGGAGACACAGAATCGGAAACAGGCTCCAGGCTCTGAGCCATCAGCCCAGAGCCCGATAGATTGGAATTTCTTGATTGTTGAATTTATATATTACAATCATGAAACATTGATTTAACAAAATTCCATCATGTTATTTAAAATAGCATACTTTACCCAATCTAAACACTTCTTTGATTTGAATACTTTTTTAAGACTTTTATCAAATTTTCCAGTATCATTTGAGAAACAGGTGAAATTTGTTGCTGTTTATAGATATAGGATATTTGGAGTGCCACAGTAGGATATTAAGCTTAATTGCCTTCCTCTACAGGACGATTTAAGGGGAAGTGGTTCTTTGATCTCACAAGCCTACCGAATAGCTAAGTCATAACTTCAGAGATGGAAAGCTTTCTTTGCCACTTTGAGATCATCTAGTTGTCTTCAACCTATTACATAATTTTGCTGTCTTTAAAATATAAAATAAACAGGAACAAAATATGGGTTCTTTTCATTCTGGGTACTGATTATGGTCTTTAAAAGTATGTTTTTCTTTATATTGACCTGATTTTAATATTAACTATGAGTCTTGTCAGTCCTCTGCTTCTGTGATACTTACTCATTTATCTATATAGAGTAAGTAAAAGATTTACTTAACATTCTCTCATTGAAATTTAGAGTAACATTGCTAATTTGCTAAGTGACTTAAAGAATCTAAAGTATTTATTCATGTATTTTATCTCTGAGTTCTATTTAATTGTATTTTAAAAATAAAATTTTAATGCATTAATGTTAACCTATTGTTCTATTTCTTCCACACTCAAAGAATAACTTAAAAAACTATATTTAGAGATCTTTTGTTAGCTTTGTTTCTTAGCCTAAAACCTACTTTTCAAAATACTCAAACTAAAGATGTGTGAAGGACACATAATTATATCTAATACAAACTTGGATTTCATGTTGGAAAACATTGAATTTGTCTTTTGTGCTAAGTTTTTGGTGGCTTAGTCTCTGCATACTTTCCATGATATCAAGCAAATGGTATGCCTAAATGAAGGCAAAAAATACAAAATTATTTCCTGACATACTTGTTTAAGAACTTTTTTTTAATGATCTAGAATTCATACTCACAAAACCCCCCAAATGAGCCATTGTGCTTTTTCTTTCCTTTATTATGTTATAAAAATTCTTTCTCTTTGCAGAGATGAATGCTATCCACCTGTGTAACTTTTAAAAGCTTTTAAATTTTGTTTTGTGTTCTGAAGTGAAACTTGTTTAATATCTGGGCTTTCTCTCTCTCCTTTCCTTATATAATTTCATCTATCTGTTACTGCAGAGGTAGCCTAAGTTTGGATGATTTTCGGTAAGTCTTGAGACAGCATGTGATTTTTTTCTGTATAATTTGTCTGTTTAAGTTCAGATAGTATACCCAAAACAAAGTACAACACAAAGGAAAAAAGGAAACACTGCTATTACTACTGCCTTTATATCAGCTATTTGGGATATCCTTTTAAAATTAACCTCTGGGGCACCTGGGTGGCTCCGTCGGTTAAGTGTCTTGACTTCTGCTCAGGTCACTACCTCACAGTTCGTGGTGCTAGCCCCGGATTAGGCTCCGTGCTGGCAGTGTGGGGCCTGCTTGGGATTCTCTCTGTCCTCTCTCTACCCCTGGCTTGTGCGCATGTGCTTCTCTCTCTCTCTCTCTCTCTCTCTCTCTCTCTCTCTCTCTCTCTCTCAAAATAAATAAAAAAATAATAAAATTAATCTCTAATTTGATTTTAGATATCTCTTTTTTGAAATAGCATGATATATGTCATAAAATGTCAGTTTAAAATAAAATGAAAAGTTAGTACCTAGCTGTTCAAGGCTATTGACTCATTTAAAAAAAAATTTTTTTTAATGTTTATTTATTTTTGAGAGAGAGAAAGAGAGAGAGATAGACAGACAGACACAGAGCACGAGGAGGAGAGAAAGAGACACAGAATCCAAAGCAGGCTCCAGGCCCTGAGCTGTCAGCACAGAGCCTGACATGGGGCTAGAACTCACAAATTGCGAGATCATGACCTGAGCCGAAGTTGGCTGCTTAACCGACTGAGCCACCCGGGTGCCTTGACTCAGTTTTTTGTTATTGGTTTTGTTAAATTACTTGTATTGACTTATTAATTATTTGAGAGAGAGAGAGAGAGAACATGAGTGGAGGAGAGGGACAGAGGGAGAGAGAATCTTAGGCAGACTTCATGCTCAGCAAGGAACCTGATGGGGGGCTCGATCCCACAACTGGGATCAGGACCTGAGCTGAAATCAAGAGTCAGATGTTCAACTGACTGAGCCACCCAGGCACCCCCTAAACTACTTTTAGAATTACTTGTGTTTAAGGAACTTTATTTTTCAAAGCAAGAAGTATAATATTTCTGTATTTCTGGGGATAATTAGAAATGAGATACTTTAAAAAATATTTCAGATTTTAAAAGCCCAATTTTTTTTTTTTTTCAACGTTTATTTATTTTTGGGACAGAGAGAGACAGAACATGAACGGGGGAGGGGCAGAGAGAGAGGGAGACACAGAATCGGAAACAAGCTCCAGGCTCTGAGCCATCAGCCCAGAGCCCGACGCGGGGCTCGAACTCACGGACCGCGAGATCGTGACCTGGCTGAAGTCGGACGCTTAACCGACTGCGCCACCCAGGCGCCCCTAAAAGCCCAATTTTTTATAATCTGTCTAGGTTCTAGAAACTAGAATAATCTATCTGGATTCTAGAGGTTTTAGTAATACTTCGTTAACATTTTCATAATTGGTTTTGGAAACATTCTATCAGAGAATTGTGTTTACAGTCCTAGATTTTTTTTTAAAAAACAACATATGCTTGTTTAAATAAAATAATCTTCTAGTTTACCCATTTTACTACTATTTATTATTAGAGTTTTTCCAGTTTTAAATTAGGTTTGATTTTCTCCTTGGATGTGTATAAAATGCACATGTTACTAATGTACCAGATATATTTAAAACTTGATCAAATTATTTTTATTTTTGTAATTGTTGCATTATTTCAATAAATAAGTTTTGCTTGTAGGAATAGTAGCTATCCATTAAATTAAGCATTCAAAACAAACTTTTGAATTTTAAAATAGTAATTTTTATTTGGATATCAGTTGTACGGGCAGCATTACATGGAGAGCATGAGTGAGTTTTAAATTGAATAAAAGTTCTGTTTTTATTTATTGAAACATGGGACAGTGCACTGTAATGGAGGAAGTTTTTGCTGCTTTTTGGCTTATTTTTTGTTGTTGCTTTCCAACTATTTCTACTTTTAGAAATCCACTTTTGAAAAAAAATTACAAAACCAAGATTTAGTATATATGGCAGAGCAGGCTGCTTCCTTAGGCTACATTTGCTTTTGTCCTTATGTTTATTGCTAACCCTTCCCTTTGGCATGTTTTTTCCATCCCTTGGGCATGTTATCTTTTTGTTACTTTGAAGTCAGGTAAGATACACTTTGTACTTCATTCCTTATAGGAATATAAAGTCGATATTTGCTTAAAAATTTTTAGTCATAGAGGACAGAATTTTTTTGTTGTTAATTTCTAAAAATGGGGCACCCATGGGCACCTGGGTGGCTGTTGGTTAAGCGTCCGACTTGGGCTCAGGTCATGATCTTGAGGTCTGTGAGTTTGAGCCTGGCATTGAACTCTGTGCTGACAGCTCAATCTGGAGCCTTGCTTCTGATTCTGTGTCTCCCTCTCTCTCTGCCCCTCCCCTATTGGAGCGCTCTCTCTCTGTCTCTGTCTCTCTCTGTCTTTCTCTCTTCTCTCAAAAATGAACAAACATTGGGGTGCCTGGGTGACTCAGTCGGTTAGGCGTCTTGACTTGGGCTCAGGTGATGATCTCACGGTTTGTGAGTTCGAGCACCGCGTCAAGCCTGCTGCTTCAAGCCTGCTTCGGATTCTGTCTCCTCACTCTGCCCCTCCCCTACTTGTGCTCTGGTCTCTCTCTGTTTCTCAAAAATAAATGCAATAGAAAAATTAAAAATGAACAAACATTAAAAAAAATTCAAAAAATAAAAATGGAGGACTGAGAAGGTCATAGTTTTATATATTTTTCTGTTATATACTATGTTATTTTAGTGGTACAGTTCTAAACGGATACATTGTTTTGAATGTTGGCTCAACACATTAGTTCAAAATATGTATGGCAATAAGAACTACATACCACTAGGGGGCTCTAATCTTCATTCTAGTTCAGTTAATGTTTTAAAGTTAAATAGGTAAATTCCAAATTTTTATTTTTTTTATTATGTTTTTAAAGTTTATTTATTGTTATTTTGAGAGAAGACAGCATGAGTTGGGAAGGGGCAGAGAGAGAGGGAGAGAGAGAACTCCAAGCAGGCTCTGGCTGCCAGTGCAGAGCCTGATGTGCAGCTTGAATTCACGAAATCATGAGATCATAACCTGAGCTGAAACCAAGAGTCAGATGCTTAACTGACTGAGCCACCCAGGCGCCCAATTCCAAATGTTTATTGATAAATATTGTCCCATTTATTCATACCCCCAAATTTAGACTTTAAATGTCACTTTTGGCTTCTGATATCCTGGGACTTGATCTAGATGACTAAGAACTCCAAAAAGTTATATTAGCTGTACCTTCAGTTTACTCTTTTCACACGTATTTTAATTATTGTTAATAAACTAGAATGTCGTGATAATTTGCTGTGTACTTGATACGTTTTTGTTTAATATTTAGGAGCACACAGAAGAGAGGAGAATCATTTGGAATCAGCAGAATAGGTAGCAAAATTAAAGGAGTATTCAAAAGTACCACAATGGAGGGAGCTATGTTGCCTAATTATGGGTTAGCCGAAGGTGAAGATGACTTTGTAAGTAAAAATTTTTCAGTTTGATGTATGTATAACTTCAGACCTACAATGGCATAAAAAATGATATGCTTACTTTCTATTTTCCCTCTCCTTTATTTTACTTATTTCAGACTTCAATGCCTTATTTTTTTCATTAGTTATTATAGTTTTATGATGCTAATCTAATTGGTAATGGTCCTGAGCACTAAGTTAACTTCTTGTTAAGGCCAGAATGGTTTCTGTTGAGCTGTGATAGTTATAAAAGTCAAACAATTTACCATCCTTTGGTTAGGCTTTTACTTTGTTTCCTCATCTTATCACTTTCCAGCCATATGGTCCAGGCAAACAACTGTTGATAAATGTCCTACCCGCAACATGGGGCTCTAACCATGACCCCTTGCTACTCAAACTGTGATTGGTACGTCAGCAGCGTCAGCATTACCTGGGAGCTTATTAAAATGTAGAATGTCTGCTTCCATCCTAGACCTACTAAATCAGTTCGCATTTTAACAAGATTCCCAGTTGGTTTATATGCACATTAACCCACCATACTATTTTATTTTTGTGATCTTTGCACATGCTGCCCTTAAAATGCCCTACCTTTATATGTACCTAGAAAGTTCATACTTAACTTTCAAAATCCAGCCTCTCCCATAAACCTTTATCTGGGTCCCCCAGTGGAATTGAACATTCTCTCCTTTGTGCCCCTTATTAGATCTTATGTTAAAACATGTACCATATAGTGTATTTGAAATGATATGTTTATGATTATTTTCCATACCGATTAGTTCTATAAAGACAGATACTGTCTCATTTGTGCTTTTTATTTGTTTAATAAATCTTTATTAAATAGAGTCCCTGTATCCTTATTTTGCCCATTAATGACTCTGAGCACTGGAGATAAAATGATTAAGACAGAGACTTTCCCCTTAAGAGATTCACTAACCTGGATATAAAAGGGATGAATAATAGTGATTGGATTGGCAGTGACCAAGAAGAAGGAATGGGGGAAGAGAGGAGTAAATTAACCCATTTTTTTCTCTGTACTTCTTCCTTTTGACCTCTGTCCCATTGCAGTGATGAATTATCGAGGACATTCATTGCTTTTTCATAGTTTAAGTGGAAAAAAATTTAATTCTTTTTTTTTTCCTTCTTAGGTAATCTAAATACAACATTTTTTTTCTGTTTATACCCACCCCCTTTTTTTTTTAAGTTTGTTTATTTTGAGAGAGTGAACATGAATAGGGGAGGGGCAGAGAGAGAGAGAGAGAGCGCGAGCGAGAAAATTCCAAGCCCGACATGGGGCTGGATCACCCGAACTGTGAGATCATGACCTAAGCCAAAATCAAGAGTTAGATGCTTTAACTGACTGAGCCATGCAGGTGCCCCTGCCCTTGTTTTTTCTTAAAAGTGTGGGTAGAAGAAAGACAGTAAACCAGAGGAAGCAGTCATTTTTCAAAATGATGTTTATATATTTTTTAAAGTATATTATAGTGTCAATTTTTTAATAATATGCAAAAGTGGAAACAAATTTAAAATACCACCCATAATTGTAACACCCAGTAACTCACCTCTATTAACATTTTGGTGGTTTTCTTTTTTAAAAAGTACCTTTCCTTTCTCATCCACATAGATTAGGGTACACCATTATATATAATGTATATGTATAGTATATAGTTTGCTATCCTGCTTTGTCCCCTCTTAACATTACAACAAAAGCATTTACCCATGTTATTGTGAACTTTTTAAAACATAATTTTTGTTCAGGAAGACGTACTTTTTTGTTCTGCCCAATTACTTGTTCTGCCCAATATAAGCTCGTTTTTTTGTTTGTTTGTTTTTTTGTTTTGCTTCAGGAATAGGAGGATAATCTTCAAAAAGGTGAGAGAGGTCTGTTTTGTAGTGGTTCAAGGAAGAAGAAAATTCTTGATTTGGAAGCAAAGATAGTGATAATGGAAAGTAGGAAAAGAAAGCAAACTAATCTCTAATATTCTGAAAAGAAAAGGTAGGGGCGAAGAGGCTGTTGGCCCAGACCAAGACAGTACTACTTAGGATTTAGAGAGCACTGTGCTAGTTTCGTTTTGTTCCGTTTCGTTCCGTTCCGTTTCGTTGTTTTTTTCTTTTCTTTTCTTTTCTTTTCTTTTCTTTTCTTTTCTTTTCTTTTCTTTTCTTTTCTTTTCTTTTCTTTTCTTTTCCTTCTCTTCTCTTCTCTTCTCTTCTCTTCTCTTCTCTTCTCTTCTCTTCTCTTCTCTTCTTTCTTTTCTTTTCTTTCTTTTCTTTTCTTTTCTTTTCAAGTTTATTTTTTTAAGTAATCTCTACCCCCAGTGTGGGGCTCCAACTCATGACCGTGAGATCAGAGGCACATATTCTTCCAACTGAGCCAGCCAGGCTCCCCAGCACTGTGCTAGTTTTTAGCTATGGGACCTTAGAGAATTGTCTTTGTCTTGTTTAGGAAGTTTAGAGGAAACTCTCACTACCGCAACTAAAAAGTACTTTGTGATTCAAATATGGGAACTGGAAGACATTTTCTTTTACTTATTTTATTTTTTTAAATAATTTTTTTAGTGTTCGTTATTTATTTTTGAGAGAGATGGAGACAGAGCACAAGCAGGAGAGGGGCAGAGAGAGAGGGAGACACGGAATCTGAAACAGGCGCCAGGCTCTGAGAGTGTGATGGGGGGCTCAAACCCATGAACTGGTGAGATCATGACCTGAACCAAAGTCGGACACTTAACCAACTGAGCTACCCAGGCGCCCAAGACATTTTCTTTTAGAAACATTGATGTGATCATTTGGTGGCAATATTGCCTTGCTATGTGACCTTGGGTAAATTGCTTAATTTTATTGTGATTTAGTTTCCTCACATGTGAAATGGGGATTATAGTATCTAACTTACTTAAGGGTGTTGTGAGGATTAAATAAGTAGTATGCATAAAGTGCTTAGAACAGTGCCTAGCATATGGTAAGCATAGTAATCAGTATACAGTATTAGAATAGAATTAGTTTTCATAAATATATGAATGTAAATTGTGAGATAGACATATGTATACTAGCCTGGGAACCAAAGTCCACTGCATAAGATTGAATCTGTATGAAAATATATATATCTGTCCCAAGTTCAGAACTGATTTGCAAATAGACTTCTGGAATATGCCCAATGGTATATTGGTAGTTAATCTCCACATAGGAAAATATAATAGTGAGACTGTTAATACTTCTCAAGGAAATAGGGGGACATCTTTTTGTCTTTTATCTTCTGCTGCCCTTATTCTCTATTCTCTTTGTAGAGGGAACATCTATTTGAAAACAAGAAAGTACTTGGTTTTCCTTTTCATAAAATTTTGGTTTATAATATTTATTTACTTTCAAAAAATATCATATAACATCAAAATTCTTTGAAGAAATAAATATTTCTCTAACTAGAATAATTATTCTCTAAATAGAGATTATTCATTAACCTCTTTTGATAAAAACACCTTTTAAATGGTAGCAGTAACAGTAATACATTTTAAAACGTCCTTTGTTTCATTGATATTTTTATGTTGCTAAGAATTTTGTTCTCCCATTTTCTTTCTTAGATTGATTTTGGGGAAGTTCTTTTTATTTAAGAATGTCTATTTTTTGGGGGTGCCTGGGTGGCTCGGTTGGTTAAGTGTCCAACTCGGCTCAGGTCATGATCTCATAGTTCATGAGTTCAAGCCCCGCGTCGGGCTCTGTACTGGCAGCTCAGAGCCTGGAGCCTGCTTCAGATTCTGTGTCTCCCTCTCTCTCTGCCCCATCCCCACACATGCTCTGTCTCTGCCTTAAAAATAAATAAAACATTAAAACATTTCTAAAAAAAGAATGTCTATTTTTAAAAATTTTTTAAATTTGTTTTTTAATTTTAAATGTTTTTATTTATTTTTGAGAGAGACAGACAGCGTGAGTGGGGGAGGGGCAGAGAGCTAGGGAGACACAGAATCTGAAGCAGGTTCCAAGCTCTAAGCTGTCAGCATGGAGTCCAGTGTGGGGCTTGAACTCATGACCTTGAGATCAAGAGTTACATGCTCCACCGACTGGGCTAGCCAGGTACCCCAAGAATGTCTATTTTTTGGCATTTAGTCAACTTGTTAAATTATTTATCATTTTATTATTGATTTACCCTTCTTATATCTCAGAAGCTGAATCCATAGACAAAAATACAGTTGTAATAGCCATGGAAAATGCTGCCCTGTACCTCAGGCTCCAAATGGTGGAGTGGGCATTTCACTCACAAATTCTCTCTGTTTTTGTGTCAGGTGTGTAAGGAGATAGCCTTATCCCAAAAAGGCAAAACCCAACACATATTATCTGTTTTTATGGTTTCTTTTCCTTCCTTTTTAGGAATTGATGACTTTGTTTTCAATAGAGTATTAAGAAGTCCTCCTAAGATCACCAACAGTCTTATTAGGGATTATGGAAAGCCATTTTAGAACAAGAAAGAAAAGAATAATTGCAGGGCGCCTGGGTGGCTCAGTTGGTTGAGCGTTTGGCTTCGGCTCAGGTCATGGTCTCATGGTTTGTGAGTTCGAGCCCCGCGTCGGGCTCTGTGCTGGCAGCTCAGAGCCTGGAGCCTGTCTTCAGATTCTGTGTCTCCCTTTCTCTCTGCTCCTCCCCTGCTCGTGTGCTGTCTCTCTCTCTCTCTCAAAAATAAATAAACATTTAAAAAAAATTAAAAGAAAAAAAAGAATAATTGCTAAGGGACTTTGTGGGAGAGGAGAATTCACTTAGAAGAGAGGTGGCTGAGGCACCTGGGTGGCTCATTCAGTTAAGCATCTGACTTTGGCTCAGGTCATAATCTTGTGGTTCATAAGTTCAAGCCTTGCATCAGGCTCTGCCCTAACAGTGCAGAATCTGCTTGGATCTCTCTCTCTCTCTCTCTCTCTCTCTCTCTCTCTCTCTCTCTCTGCCTCTCTCTCTCTGCCTCTCTGCCCTTACCCCACTTGTGTGTGCTCCTTTCTCTCTCTCTCTCTCTCTCTTTCTCAAAATAAATAAAACTGGGGCACCTGAGTGACTCAGTTGGTTAATTATCTGACTTTGGGTCGGGTCATGATGTCATGGTTTGTGGGTTCGAGCCCAAAGTCTGGCTCTGCTGTCAGTGTGGAACCTGCTTTGGATCCTCTGTCTCCCTCTCTCTGTCCCTCCACCCACTCAAAAATAAATAAACATTAGGAACATGAATAAAACTTAACAAAAAAAAAAAAAGGTGACTGCCAGGTGTGGGAAGAAGTAGAATTGAGAGTGAAAGTTAGGGTGCTAAAATTGTGGAAATAAATCTCTCTCCACTACTGGTTTGCTCAGAATAGACTTTTCAGATTTCTTGTTAAGTACGAGAAATCTTTGACTCATTGCCTTAAAAAAGTATATTCAAGATGGATGTGTTTTATCTGTAATATTTGGCTTTCTTTAACATGAATTTTAGATGTATAAGTGACCAGGTGTTTTAATGTGCCAATTCAGAGGTTCTCTTCTTCTTTTTTTTTTTTTTGCCAGTTTTTTAAAATTTTTATTTATTTTTGAGAGAGAAAGAGACAGAGCACAAGTGGGGGAGGGGCAGAGAAAGACGGAGACACAGAACCCAAAGCAGGCTCCAGCACAGAGCCTGACACAGGGCTCAAACTCACAGACTGTGAGATCATGACCTGAGCCAAAGTCAGACGCTTAACCAACTGAGCCACCCAGGCATCCCAGTTTTTCTAATTTTTTAAAAATGTTTACTTGAGACAGAGAGTGAGCGAGCGAGCATGAGCAGGGGAGGGGCAAAGAGAGGGAGAGAAAGAATCCTAAGCAGGCTCTGCACTCACAGTGTAAGCACGGTGCAGTGCTCGAACCCACAAACTGTGGGATCATGACCTGAGCCGAAATCGAGAGTTAGACACATAACCTACTGAGGCATCCAGGCTTCTCTAGAGGATTTCTTCTAATTTAATTAAGTTGGGACAGTTTTTCCTCCTTTATGTGTAGTTCTTTTTTTTTTTTTCAACGTTTATTTATTTTTGGGACAGAGAGAGACAGAGCATGAACGGGGGAGGGGCAGAGAGAGAGGGAGACACAGAATTGGAAACAGGCTCCAGGCTCCGAGCCATCAGCCCAGAGCCCGACGCGGGGCTCGAACTCACGGACCGCGAGATCGTGACCTGGCTGAAGTCGGACGCATAACCGACTGCGCCACCCAGGCACCCCTGTATGTGTAGTTCTAGAACATGTTTAAAATTTCTTTCTAGGGGCGCCTGGGTGGCTCAGTCGGTTGGACGTCCGACTTCGGCTCAGGTCACGATCTCGCGGTCTGTGAGTTCGAGCCCCGTGTCGGGCTCTGTGCTGACAGCTCAGAGCCTGGAGCCTGTTTCGGATTCTGTGTCTCCCTCTCTCCCTCTGACCCTCCCCTGTTCATGGTCTGTCTCTCTCTGTCTCAAAAATGAATAAATGTTAAAAAATAAATAAATAAAATAAAATAAAATTTCTTTCTAAAAATAATTGTTCTTCATGTAATATTTTAAAATATTATTTTAGACATTTATATTATGAAAATTTTAGAAGCCAAGAGATGAAAAAATAACCTTAATTCTATGAAAGTGGATCCCTTTCAGGCCATTTTTCATTTTTGACATTACTTAAGCTGTAGTGAATATATTTATACTTGTATCTTTTCCACAGTTTTAAAAAGATTGACTTGGAATAAATACTTTCATTAGACTGCATTCCCAGAAAGGAGTTAAAAGATCTTCTTCAACTTACAATGGGATTACATTCTGATAAACCCATTATAAGTTGAAAATAACCTACTTTAAACAAGCTCTGAACACTTAACATTAGCCTACAGTTGGGCAAAATCATCTAACTCAAGGCCCATTGTATCATAAGGTGTTGACTGTCTTATGTAATTTATTGAATACTGTACTGAAAGTAAAAACAATGGTTGTGTAATGTATTGGTTGTTTACCTTGCAAGTCCCACATCATGCTCCATGCTGACAGCTCAGGACCTGCTTGGGACTCTCTCTTTCTCCCTCTCTCTCTGTTCCTCTTCCTCCCCCGCTTGTGCTCTTTCTCTCTCTCAAATTAAATAAATAAACGTCAAAAAATTTTTAAAAAATTCAAAGTATAGTTTCTGCTGAATGCATATCGCTTTTGCATCTTGGTAAATTTGAAAAATCATAAGTTTAACTATCAAGTCAGCGACCACCTGTACTTAGTTGAAACTGTTTTATGGTTCTTTCTAAATACATATTGTCAAAATGAAAAAATATCAGTACATTAATTTTTTCTTCTTATTACCAAAGTTAAATATTTTTTTATACTTGTGTATTTTCAATATCGTTAATCTCTGAAGTGCCTATTTTCTCCTTTCTATGGAATTTGCACATATAGGTGATACGACAGAACCTGGAGTTGATGCTAGTAACTTGTTAGTTTTAATTTATCTTTATATTTTTAGTAGAAAATTTAGTATCTTTTAATTTCATAAGTAGTAGAAAATTAGGAATTTATATGGGCACATTCTTTATAGTTGTATCTTGTATGCTATAGGTCTGAGGACCTGGAATTGTTAAAATTTTTTTCTGATGATTTTTTTTCTAGATTGAAGAAGGTATTGTTGTAATGGAAGATGATTCTCCAGTGGAAGCTGTGAGCACACCTAATACTCCCCGAAACCTTGCTGCATGGAAAATTAGCATCCCATATGTAGACTTTTTTGAAGATCCCTCCTCTGAAAGGAAGGAGAAGAAGGAGAGAATACCTGTGTTTTGTATTGATGTTGAAAGAAATGATAGAAGAGCAGGTAGGAAGTTCTCTGAATACATTTCTTAAAAGGCGCCAGTTAGTCTATTTGTCAGGAATGGTAAACATTTTGCCATTTCTAACTATTGAGTATGACTGCATGTCCAAAAGATAAGTGTCTGGGGGCGCCTGGTTGGTTCAGTCGGTTGAGCGTTCGTCTTTGGCTCAGGTCATGATCTCACGGTTCATGGGTTTCAAGCCCTGCATCTGCTGTCAGTGCAGAGCCTGCTTGGGATCTTCTATCTCCTTCTCTCTCTGCCTCTCCTCCTCTCTCTCTCAAAAATAAGCAAACATTCAAAAGATAAGTGTCCGAACAGAAAATTGAATGAAAACTTAGGCTTTTCTAGGTTATCTCTAGTACCACTTAACTAATTAGTTTGTTCAACCAATGCATATGCCACCTGTGAGACACCTGACAATGCAGCAGGGCATTTTATGTAATGTTCTTTTAATGGTTTTGCTACCATCATTAGCCATTATACTTATTATTAGTAACCCACATAGCACTATATCGGGTATTATACCACTTTCATTAAGACAGCATTTCTCCTCCTCCATTGTTGTGGGCTAATTAGAATTTATAAAAATGTGATAAAACACAATGTGAGAAGTTTTCATCATGTTTTCCTGTCTTCTTTTGGTTGTTTCAGGTGTGGACTAATAGATATAGGTGTAAATAGTATCCATGATGAGATAACAGACACCACCCTGGCTTTTGCCCAAGAAGTAGGGCATTCAGTGTAAACAAAAGCACATCAAACTTGTGCACATTTTGGGAATGATGAACAGAAAGATAAAATTGAGCTCAGGAAGAGGGAACTGTTTGTGGTGAAAGAAGGAAAGAAAATGGCAGTGTTAGGAAATGGTTTTGAGAGAGGACTGATGAAGTATTACAGCATGAAGGTCAGTGCTAATAATTCCCCTTATTTGTTTTTCTTTTTTTTTTTATTTAAAAATATTTGTTCTTTTTAAAAAAAACTTTTTAATGTTTATTTATTTTTGAGAGAGAGACAGACAGACAGACAGAGTGTGAGCAGGGGAGGGACAGAGAGAGGAGACACAGAATCCGAAGGAGGCTACAGGCTCTGAGCTGTTAGCACAGAGCCCGATGTGGGGTGTGAACCCACAAACCACAAGATCATGACCTGAGCTGTAGTTGGACGCTTAACCAATTGAGCCACCTAGGCGCCCCTATTTATTTGTTCTTGACCGAGAGAAAGAGAGAGAGAGAGAGAGAGAGAGAGAGAGAGAGAGAGAGAGAGAGAGAGAGGTAGAGGGGCAAAGAAAGAAGAAGAGAGAGATCCCAAGCAGCCTCCATACTCAGTGCTGAGCCTGACACGGGGCTTAATCCCATGATCCTGAGATCATGACTTGAGCCAAAATCAAGAGACAGATGCTAAACTGACTGAGCCACCCCAGCGCCCCAATTATTTTTATTCTAAGCAACTTAAGGCACAGTGAGGTTATTTGTTCTAGTTCACTTAATAAATGGGGAAGCTGGGATTGGAATAGGCAGTCTGACTCAACTCATTGTGTAAACCATTAGTTTGTGCTATTCAGTTTGGTAGCCACTAGCCTCATGTACCAGTTAAAGTTAAATTATATTAAAATTTTAGTTCCTTACTTACAATAGTCACATTTCAAGTGATCAATAACTACGTGTGGCTAATATCTACTATATTAATGCAGATAATAGAGAACATTTCAGAATTGCAGATAGTTCTGTTTGATAGTGCTGTTCTATACTGTATTAGATCAGGACAATTGGTAAATATTTGAGGGACCCAAAATTGATTACAAGTTTTTATGAAATACATAATTTATTTCTGTGACACTTAAAAATCTTGACTGTATAATTGTTTTAAATTTCTGTCAGCTCTATGATTCTTTTCTAGAAAAATGTGTTTTGAGATAACTTCATAAATAGGTGAAGTTTATCAGTCCCTTAAGAAATTTAAAATTAAGATATGGGATAAAATATGTTAATAATGTGATGTTAAGGAATAATAAATCATTAAGACTGGAAGAATTTCTGATAGTAGTTTATAAAATTATTTATTACTTACTGTGTATCCATTCAATTTACAGTTGGGCATGAGCCTGAACATTGGTCTGTCTATAGAAGATATCTTGAATTCTATGTACTTGAATCAAAACTAACAGAGTTTCATGGTATGTTGTCCTTTTTGTATAAAACATTACATTTTAGTATTAGCTTTCTTGAAAAAGCTGTTGAACTAGATTCATTTTTTTATTTTAAGTAATTATGCAGAGAAGTGTAATACTTAACACTTATGTACACTGCTGTTAATATAGGAATGTACTGTTTTTATCTTATTTCTGCTTACAAATATTTTTGAAGTTTTTACAGTATACATGTATTACTTATTAATTTTTAAAAAAATATTTATGAGAGAGAGAGGGAAAGAGAGAGCACGAGCGGGAGAGGGGCAGGGAGCGAGGGAGACAGAATCCAAAGCAGGCTCCAGACTCTGAGCTGTCAGCAGAAAACCCAACACCGGGGGCTTGAACTCACAAACTGCAAGATCATGACCTGAGCTAAAGTTGGACACTTAACTGACTGAGCCACCCAGGCACCTCAATAATATTAAAATTTAAAAGATAGCTATTGTTTAATTGTATTGTAGAAAAGTTTCTCTCTCCAGTTTAATTTTTGTTTATTTCCATGTGGCAGAGAAGTTAAACCAGGCATTTTAGAGCTGCTCTGCTCTTTTACTACCATCTTTCTTGATAAACATGTTTGCTCTGAATCATGACAAATGTTTTGATTTAGCTCTTAGATTTAGATATGAAGACAAAACTTGTAATATTTCTTTTAAGGTTAGATCAATCAGAAAAGGGGAGCACTTTCCTTTTTTTAGGTATTCTCTTCACCTCTCAGTCTGTCTGATCTATTTTAGTTAATATCAAGGATGTAGTTATAAAGTATTTCCAGTCATTTTGCATGTAGATTGGTGAGTTCTATTTGTGTGTTCTGAATCTTTTTCTTTTAGACCAGCTTTGTGGAGTGTCCCTGATCCAAATTCAGGTTGGTTCTCTGTTGAGGACAGGAACCTTTTTTACCCTTCTTTACTAAGTGCTCTAAGTAAAACACTTGATAAAGAGACTACAGGAAGGTAAAAAAAAAAAAAAAATACAAGGTCCCATTCCAATCTTTTTGCTTAGATTTTGAATTTGTACTTGTCTTTAAATGGTTTTCTCTTGGGGCACCTGAGTGGCTCACTCGATTGAGCGTCTGATCCTTGATTTTGGCTCAGGTCATGATCCCAGGATCGTGGGGTTGAGTCCTGCATTGGGCTCTACACAATTAAGATTCTCTTCTCTCTCTTCCTCTGCCCCCCTCTGCTTGCTCTCTCATAGATAGATAGATAGATAGATAGATAAATGAATAAATAAATTTAAAAAATGGTGTTTCTTTTTCTCTGCCAGTTTTGTGCAATGTCATTCTTATCTCGTTCTTTCTCTGAGAAATTTTCCTTTGGGTTTAGAGTTGAGAGAAGATAATTTATCCTATACTTTAAAGTCCTGGATCAACCTAAGTTGATTGGATTCCCAACAATATTTTTCTTTTTTGGTATTTAAATTTCCAGTCAGCCCTATTTGAGAAAGCAAGTCCATGTTTTTTGTTTTTATTTTTTTTTTTAATTTTTTTTTTAACATTTATTCATTTTTGAGAGACAGAGACACAGTAAGAGGGGGCAGGGCAGAGAGAGAGGGAGACAGAATCTGAAGCAGGCTCTAGGCTCTGAGCTGTTAGCACAGAGCCCTACACGGGGCTCTAACCCATGAAGCATGAGATCACGACCTGAGCCGAAGTCAGATGCCCAATCAGCTGAGCCACCCAGGTGCCCTGAATGTCCATGGTTTTTAAATTTTGTTTTTTTAAGTTTGTATAGTATTAGCAGAATGCTACCTTTTCTCCCATGATAGAGTAGGTGTTTCTTTGTAAGATTTTGTTGAATAGAATCCCACCAACTTCAAGATAATCTCATGATAAGTTTTTGGAGCTTTTTTACTAGTATTGAAGGCTAAATAAGTCTTTGTCAATGAAGAGTTGGTGAAATTTTGGATATCTGTATATTCAGGTTCTTTGGTTTGGACTTCTGAAGTGAAGCTCATGGATTTTGTCAAGATTACTTAAAGGATAATGCCACATCTCTGTAAGAGCATTGTGAATCTGATTTTGCCATAGTGAATTATAAATTAGGTTTTAAAGATGGTAGCAGAACATAGTAATAACTTACATATATATAAATTTCAGGCACATTTCCTGATGCCCAGCTTCCTTCCAAGAGGATCATTGGCCCCAAAAATTATGAATTCTTAAAGTCAAAGAGAGAAGAATTTCAGGAATATCTACAGGTATAGTAGTAACTTAATTTAAAACATTGCTAATCCTAGCATTCTCTAATCTTTTTTCTCTTGTATGTATATATTTTGCTTTATAAATACCTGTCAATGTGGACTTCTAAAATTCTTTTCTTTTTAAGTTTATTTATTTTTGAGAAAGAGACAGAGAGAGTGAGTAGGGGAGGGGCAGAGAGAGAGAGAGACAGAGGATCCCAAGCAGGCACTGCACTGCCAGTGCAGAGCCTGATGCTAGGCTCAAACCCACGAACTGTGAGATCACGATCTGAGCTGAAACCAAGAGTCAGATGCTTAACCGACTGAACCACCCAGGGTCCCCCTGAGCTACCCAGGTGTCCAAATTTTATTTTATTTTTTAGTGTGTGCACATGGTGTTATATAAACAATGTAATTGGTATGTGTTTTCCATTGTTGATGCAGTCAATTTAAAAGTTACTTACTTGAGGGGCGCCTAGGTGGCTCAGTCAGTTAAGCATCTGACTATTGGTGTCGGCTCAGGTCATGATCTTACAGTTGTGAGATTGAGCCCTGCATTGGGCTCTGCACTGACAGCCAGAGCCTGCTTGGGATTCTCTCTCTTCTTCTCCCTCCATCCCTCTCCTTCTTGTGGATGCTCGCTCGTGTGCTCGCTTGCTCTCTCTCAAAAAAAAAAAGTTGCTTACTTGAGACTAATATAAAATTAATGACCATCTTTCTTTAATCAAGTGCCTAAGACCAAAGAGTGGATACTTGTTACTTTTTTTGTTTTGTTAAAAAAATCTTTTTTTTTTAAATGTTTGTTTATTTTTGAGAGAGAAGGTGTGGGGGAGGATCAGAGAGAGAGGGAGACAGAAGATCCCCAAGCAGGCTCTGTGCTGACAGCAGAGTCCGATGTGGGCCTTGAACTCATGGGCGGTGAGATCATGACCTGAGTCAAAGTCAGACGCCTAACCAACTCAGCCACCCAGATGCCCCCTAAAAAAACCTTTTCTTTATTTGGCCATGAAATTTTTTAGATTTTATTAACTATTCAGTTAAATTTGGATGCCTCTTTGCCCAAAGTAAGTATTTTAAGTTAAAAAAATACTCAACAGTATAAAGGAATATTTACACTTTATTTCTTGTGTTTAAACTGTTGAATACTTCAGCCCAGAAAATATTCATTATATAAGTTTTTGGTGGCGTGAAAATTGAAATATGAAATATTTTATTATTATTATGTTATTAACTTTATTAACGTCTGCAAGGATATTTGAATGCAGCATATAGGAATGTTAACCTTTGCCTTTGTTGATACCATTAACCCATTATTTGAATGGACTAAATCTTTCTAAGAATTGGAAGTACTGCATTCTAGAAGAGTATTTTCTGGTGATATGGAGCTAAAGGTTGCTGTTACTGGTATTTCATTTATACAGATTTCTGCTTATAAAGTTTTGCAACTGTTTCAAGTTACAAAACAATATTAGGTAAGACTGGGTTAATTTTGGCTTTAAAAAGTCAGTTTATCTTGTAAGAAAATAGTGTTGCAAGAAGAACAGACAACAAATTTTTCAAGTTCACATTTCTACATTTAGTTTTCTTCAAAACCCTTGTGCCAACTTCTTTTAATTATCAAGATATTGTAGTACTTGTTTTATAGTTGAGACACAGAAATAATATTAGCTAATGTTCAATCTTCCTGTGTATCAGGTACTGTGCTAAATGTTTTATATAATAACGTTATAAAGTAAGGAGTAGTATTATCTTCATTTTACACTTGAGGAAACCCTTAGGTAGTTTAGGAACTTTTCTAGGGATACCTCACTGGTAAATGGAAGAGAGCCAGAATTCAAATTGTTTCATGTCTGACTGTAGAGGTTGAAGTCTTATCTGCTATGTGATATATTCTTTCTACAAATGTAGTTTTGTTATTCTGCAGATAAAATAGCTTTTGAGGATTTATAATTGTTTTTTTTTAATCATTTTAATATAGTTTTGATCACCCTTCTGGTTATTAAGCTGTTTTTTCCCTTTTTTTTTTCCTTTTTCATTTAAGAAACTTCTGCAGCACCCAGAACTGAGTAATAGTCAACTTCTGGCGGATTTTCTCTCCCCCAATGGCGGGGAAACACAATTTCTTGATAAGATACTACCAGATGTAAATCTTGGTAAGTCAGTTTAAAGAGTCATGTATGAGAGGATAAACTGAGAGGTGCCTGGGTGGCTCAGTCAGTTAAGTGTTTGACTGTTGATTTCGGTTCAGGTCATGATCTCACGGTTCATGAATTTGAGCCCTGCATCAGGCTCCATGCTGGCAGTGTGAAGCCTGCTTGGGATTGTCTCTTTCTCCCTCTCTCTCTGTCCCTTCCCCATGGGTGTGCTCTGTCTCTGTCTCTCAAAATAAATAAACATACTTAAAAATTTTTAAGAAGTGGATAAACTGAAATAATCAGCATTTTCAGATTAATGAAGGAAGAGTAGTTTATATAGTGAAACCATGTATCAAATTCTAATAGACTTATTATACACTGTTAGTAGGAATATAAATTGGAAACTAATTGGGAAAACAGTTTGGTATAGAACTGAATGACCCAGTAGTTCCTCTCTGAGATATATACTCTAGAGAATCTTATATTCATATTAAAGAATGTTCATAGCATTATTGTTTATAACCAGTCACTAAAACTGGAAATAATACAAAGTTCATCACCAATAGAGTAGACAGATAAATTGTGGTAGATTCATAAAATGAATACCTATAACGTGTAGCTATTTGCAACAACGTTGTTAATCTTAAAAACGTGATGATGAATGACAAGCAAGACACAGAATATATGCAGCATGGTTTGTTTTACATAAAGTTCAGTATAGACCACAGAGATAAAGGCAGGAAAAATTTGGATTGTTAAAGATAATAATGGAGGTAGGGGCACCTGGGCACCTGAGTAGCTCAGTTGGTTAAGTGTCTGACTCTTAATCTGGGCTCAGGTCATGATCTCATGGTTTGTGAGTTCAAGCCCCACATCAGGCTCTGTGCTGACAGTGCAGGTACTGCTTGGGGATCTCTCTCCCCGTCTCTCCCAGCCCCTCCTCAGCTCTCTCTCTCAAAATAAATAAATAAACATTAAAAAAAAAAGAGATAATAATGGAGTAAAGCAATATTTCTAAATATATTTTATATAATATAATCTGAAGTATATATAGAAGTAAATAAATGAATTAAATGTTGCAAGTGGGCATTTGGCTTTCATCTGTATCTCTTCAAATTAGTACATTCGGTCAGAGCCAAAATACTTAGTATTTGTATGTGGAGGTTTTCTTATCAGGGGAAAATGGGAGAACGTTTCATATTTGGTTATATATGATGTTTAGAAGACAGAATTGGGTAGACTTGATTGCCAACTAGGATTGACTAAAGAAGAAGAAATGATCAGAGATGTGATCCAGATTTTCTATTTAAACATTTGGATGGATGCTGTTACTTGCTGAGATAAGGAATAAATTAAGGGTAGTTCTGAACCTGTTGAGTTTATAGAATCCAGTGAGAGGTTTTGTAAGGTAGGAGAGGCCAGGAGACAGGCAAGCAGTAGAGATTTGAGTGTTACATGAAGTCAGATTGAGCACATAATTTGACTCAGGAAGAGCATGTAGAAGAGACAGAGAAGCAAAGAGAATAAAGCTCGTCATTTAAGGAACTTGGAGAAGTCTAAGAGAGGAGTAGTTAATGGGGGTAGAAAGGAGAAATAGTCTGGTGGGAGAGGGTTAGGTGGTTTTCGTGTCATAAAATAATCTACATTTTATTTTATTTATTTTTATTCTTAAATATTTATTTTTGAGAGGGAGAGCACAAGCAGGGGAGGGGCAGAGAGAGGAGGACAGAGGATCCCAAGTGGGTTCTGCGCTAACAGCAGCGAGCCTGATGTGGGGCTTGAACTCAAAAACCATGAGATCATGACCTGAGCCAAAGTCAGACACTCACCCAACTGAGCCACCCAGGTGCTCCCAACAATCTCCATTTTAATTTCTTATTAATATGTGTTCTGCTATTGCCATAAGCCTACTTTTTTCTAACTTGAACTGAAAGAAATTTAAGTCACATTTATCAATTTTGACTAAGTTTTAAAGGCATTTCTAATGTTTGAGAAAATCTCAAGGTGTTTGATATTTTAAAATAAGGGAACCTGGAGATAAGATCAAGAAGAGATTTTGGCAAACAGGATTAGAATATGTATTCTTAACCTAAAATTCAGATTATAAACTAACCAATTTAAAAATTTTTTTTTTCAACGTTTTTATTTATTTTTTTGGGACAGAGAGAGACAGCATGAACGGGGGAGGGGCAGAGAGAGAGGGAGACGCAGAATCGGAAACAGGCTCCAGGCTCTGAGCCATCAGCCCAGAGCCTGACGCGGGGCTTGAACTCACAGACCGTGAGATCGTGACCTGGCTGAAGTCGGACGCTCAACCGACTGCGCCACCCAGGCGCCCCTAAACTAACCAATTTAAATGTTGTAGCAATTCTTAAAATTTTTTTGACTTTTGTATACTTTTAGATATCTTTATATATTCATCATTGTTTAAAATCTTTTGAAAACATTTCTTATGGAAAATTTCAAATATACACAAAAGTAGAGAATTTTGTATAATAAACTTCTCACTCTATTGCAACAGTTATCAACACTTGCCTTGTTCAGTCCTTCCCGCACCGCCCCCCCCCCCCCAACACTACTGGATTATTTTAAAGTAAATCCCCACAGGTTCCTGAGCCCCGCATCTGGCTCCCTGCTGTCATCACAGAGCCCACTTCGGATCCTCTGTCCCCTTGTCTCTCTGTCCCTCCCCCTCTTGCTCACGCACGTGTGTGTGTGTGTGTGTGTGTGTGTGTGTGCTCTCTCAAAATAAACATTAAAAAAAAAGAATACCATATTTATTGTAAATTTCTGTTGAGTGTGAAATAGTAAGTTATATTTTTTATTGTTTTACTTTTTTTACTTGGCTTTTGAGTATTTAAAATTACCTAGTGAAAAAAAAATTACCTAGTGAAGTATTCATGTGAGCAATTTTGCAGTATATTATGCTTTCATAAAATTAATATTTACTTTTAATTGCAGGTAAAATTATAAAGTCTGTTCCTGGAAAACTAATGAAAGAGGTGAATAACTGATTTACGTATATTCTGTAACATGATAGTTATAACCGTATTTAAATATCAGTGAATTTTAATGCATTATATGATTATTAAAAATCATAATCTTGATTTTTTATTTTCATACCATGATTTCTATGTCACAACAGAAAGGCCAGCATTTGGAACCTTTCATCATGAATTTCATTAATTCTTGTGAATCTCCAAAGCCTAAACCAAGTAAACCGGAACTGACCATTCTCAGCCCTACTTCAGAAAACAACAAGAAGGTACTGCATATTTATTGTTTGACAGAGTCATAAGGTTTGAAGTTACCCTACTTGGAACAGCTTTTCCATTGTAGGCAGAATCATGTGTTAATGAAATGAATGAGACTTATTTCCTTTATATGGAAATCAGTTGTACAGTGTAAGGAGGGTATTTTATGTAGTTGCTTGCATCTTTGCTTTTAACAGGTAAATTTTTCTTTATATAATTGCATTTGCAAATTTCTAACATTTACGTATTTGGGGGATTTTTTATTTTAAGTTTATTCTTTATTTTGAGAAAGGGAGAAAGAGAGTGAGGAAGGGACAGAGAGGGAGGGAGAGAGAGGATCCCAAGCAGGCTCCACACCATCAGTGCAAAGCCTAATATGGGGCTTAAGCGTATGAAGCATGAGATCATGACCTGAGCTGAAGTCCAGTGCTTAACCAACAGAGCCACCCAGGCACCCCTTGGGGGATTTTTTAAGGTGGTTTTCTTAGGTTGTAAATCACCAACTTCTAATACTCATGAAGTAAATTGATACAATGTAGTCATGTTGATTTGATGCTTATTTTATCTAATCTTAGTGGCTTATATAATATTTAATCCATTAAGCAAGTATTTTAACCTGTGCCAACACTGGAATATAAAGATATATTTCCTGTCCACAGGAAGCTCAGTTTAGTGCCAGAATAGTGCTCAGCATGAGGAGCTATGTGAGCTCAAAGGATAGCCTTCCCCCTTTACCCCCAAAACTCACTTTTTTGTTATTACTATAAAAGGTGTCTTTAATATTTTTTTCACTTTATCACTTTCATTTGATAAATACAGTTAATTTTTATGTGTTGATTTTTTTAAATTCAGTAACTTTGCTAGACTTGTACTAATTTTAGTAATATATCTATTAATTCTTTAATACACATTATCTGCAAATGTTAGTTTTGTTTCATTCATGGCTAGGACCTGTTGTACAAAGAGAATCATTTCAGTATTTCACCATTAAATAGTGTATAGTGTAGCTTTTTTCATAGATATTCTTTATAAGGTTAAAGAAGTTTGCACCATCTTTATGGGTGGAGTTGGTCTATACTGGAATGAATTATGCTTGCAAACCAAGGTTTTTACTGTAATTTTTCTGTCTTATTCTATCCTTGCCATTTTTTTTAAAAAATTTATTTATCTTGAGAGAAAGAGCACAAGCAGGGGAGCAGCAGACAGAGAGGGAGGGAGAGAGGATCTCAAGCAGGTTCCACGTTCAGTACAGAGCCGGATGCAGGACTTGAACTCACAAACCATGAGATTATGACCTGGGCTGAAATCAAGAGTCGGACACTTAACTGACTGAGCCAATCCTTGTCAGGTTTTGGTATTAAAGTTATATTAACCTTTTTCTGTTTGCTGGTAAAATTATAATTGGAATTATTAGTTCTTTAAATAATTTATATGATTGGTTGTTAAAGTCCTCCAAGCCTCAAGTTTTGTTTATAGGAAGGTTTTCTTTAAAAACCAATTTTGGGACGCTTAGGTGGCTGAGTCGAGTGTCCAACTTTGGCTCAGGTCATGATCTCGTGGTTTGTGAGTTCGAGTCCTGAGTTGAGCTCTCTACTGTCAGCTCGGAGTCAGAGCAGAACCTACTTCAGATTCTCTGTCCCCTCTCGCCCTGCACCTTCCCTGCTCATTCTCTCTCAAAAATAAATAAACATTAAAACAAACAATTTCTTTAGTGATTATAGTATTCTTCAGATTTGTTTTGTGAGTCCGTTTTGATAGGTTATATTTTTCTTTAAAAAAAATTTTTTTTTAACGTTTATTTATTTTTGAGATAGAGACAGAGCATGAACAGGGGAGGGGCAGAGAGAGAGGGAGACACAGAATCTGAAACCGGCTCCAGCCTCTGAGCTGTCAGCACAGAGCCCGACGCGGGGCTCGAACTCACAGACCGTGAAATCGTGACCTGAGCCGAAGCCGGCCGCTTAACTGACTGAGCCACCCAGGCGCCCCGATAGGTTATATTTTTCAACGCATTTTTTATTCAATCTAAATTTGAAAATTTTTTGTCCTGAAGTTGTCAATAATGTCCTTTTAATTTTTTCTAACATCTGTAGTTATATCCCCTTTTATTTTTTATATTATTTGTGTCATTTTCTTTTTTACTTTTTTGATCAATCTTGCCAAAGATTTTGTCCTTTTAATCTCTTGGCTTTGTTGATCTTTTCTAGCATACTTTTAGTTCCTTTATTTCTGCTGTTTCATTATTATTATTATCAAGAATAGACTTTTTTTGCATAGTTGGGAGTAAGTAGGGCTGAGATTTCATTGCATTTCATCATTTTTACTATAAGAAGTTTTTTTCATCTTTTTTTTTCACATTTTCAGACTATGACTGTTACTGTCAAACTTTGGTTAGAGCTCAATGTTCACCTCTAAACACCCTTTAATTAACTAGTGAATTATAATCTTTAAGTCATGTTAGTTTTAAAATTAGCTGTCATTAATATATTTACACATCTTTATATGTTTATTTGCTCATTTTGGTATAAAAAAGCAAAGGGGTTCTTCCTATGGGTAATTATCTGTTTTGTCTTAAATGAATGGAGACTTTTGTGTACTACTTTGGGGAGAATGTATTTTTTAATTCAATTTTGGATATAAATGTGGAATTTTGGAGACAGAGCTTAACCTATCTAATGCTCTGTTTTGATTAAAAAAGGTTTAAATGCCTGTGTTCTGTTGTCACTTTAGCCTTAGTGTTTGTTTATTAGCAGGTGTAATAAACTATGCATCTCTTTACTATTTCAATTTTTACTTCAGCTTTTCAGTGATCTATTTAAGAATAATGCAAACCGTGCTGAGAATACAGAAAGAAAGCAAAATCAGAATTATTTTATGGAGATGATGACTGTAGAAGGAGTCTATGATTACCTGATGTATGTAGGTAAGGTCTGTCTGGTTATATTAAAACCTATTTTTCATTCATGTGTCCTGTATCTTCTGTGATACAAATTAATGCTCTTCACTATTGCCCCATTGTAACTTCTTTTTAAATTAAAGATATTTCTTTTATTAGAATTTGATACAAATGGTCCTGAACATATTAAAGTTACTAGTGTTTACAAATAAAATATTACCATTTTTGTGTTTTCACACTGGAGAATGTTTGAAATACCTGTTTATCTTAACAAAATATTCTATATGATCCCTCTCAGGACGGGTGGTTTTCCAAGTTCCTGACTGGCTTCATCATCTCTTAATGGGAACTCGAATCCTGTTTAAAAATACCTTGGAAATGTATACTGACTACTATCTTCATTGTAAACTAGAACAACTATTTCAGGAGCACCGTTTGGTCTCACTTATAACACTTCTCAGAGGTATTTTCTCATGTGTTTGTTTCAGGTCTTGTGTACTGTTGTGTCTTGTTTTTCATTGGTTTATTGGTATTTCTGCTATGAAGAAGTACTTCGTGTATAATAGGTGAAAATATTTCTTTTTGTTTCATTTTAGATGCTGTATTCTGTGAAAACACTGAACCTCGTTCTCTCCAAGATAAGCAAAAACGAGCAAAACAGACTTTTGAAGAAATGATGAATTACATTCCAGGTGTAATATCTAAGTAGTAAATACAGATTAGCACCCCTTTGAGATCACGGTGTATAGTAATTATTGAGGCCAATTTTTATTTTGAGTTTTCATTTTAGTAATAGTTACTAAGGACAAAGTAAAATTAACTCATTAGTTAAATAAAATTTGGTTTTTATGATATAAGCACAATGAAATTTAAGACAGGCTTTTTCTACTTATGCAACAGCCAGATTTTTTTTTAGCAACAACTTATAATCAGACTGATCAAAGTGATCTGTTTGTGGGACAGTTGGAATCCTGCTGCCCACTCTACAATGAGAAGAGCTTCACTCGTGTTTATGAGTAAAAGGTCAGAATTCATTCATTCATTTCAAATTTATTGAGCTCTTCCCACATGTCAGGCACTATGCAGAGTGCAAGGGATATAAAAAGTGTACTTGAGTAGTTCAGTCTAGTGGCCAGACAGACATACAGATAAAACATACATATGATAAGAGTCACAGAGTGTGTCTCAGAGGAGGAGAATGATCATTTCTCCTGTAAAGGAGGTAAGCTTGGACCACAAGGTAAATAAATAGTAGTAACCTGTTACAGAGATGGGAAATACAAGGAAAAGATGCAAGGAGTCAAAGCAGAGGATACTTAGTTTAGAATATTTTGAGTGTGAAGTTCCTATACAGTATTCAGGAAGACATGTCTAGTAAGTAGTGAGATACCCAGGTTTTGAAATTGGATTAATGAACAGTACAGGATAGAGACATAGAGGTTATGTGTAGTGGATAATAATGCCCAGAGAGAAAATACAGAATAAGAACCAAAGAAGCCTTTGGACTGTACCTTTGGACTGTACCTTAGAGAATTCTCATCAATGAAAAATTAGTCTCAGAATAGTCCTGTTGCTCTGTGTGAAGACAGTTAAGTTAAATCCCTGGTCTGAATATAAAAGTGAATAAAAGCTATTCTGGGGTAAGTCTTCTGTAGGTAAATGATGAAATAATTTCTTACCTGTTTTGTAATAGTGACCCTTAGCATTCATGGCTTTAACAGTCTTAGTTTGATATTCAGGGACAACATGGAAAGCCACTGAATGTAATAATTTGTTATTTTGCTGAGGCATGAATTTGAATCACCTCTACTTCAAGACTCCTTTTGGGAAGGAATAATTTAGTAAACTTAGCATGTCTTTCTGTTGTCCTCTACCCCTCAATCTTACTTAGGATTTCTGAAGGATCTGAAAGGATCACTTATTTTTGTCCATTATGGTTCACACATATTAATTGGGAAGTTCTGTATAGTATTGGTGAATTAGCAGATTCATAAAGATCCATATTGGGCCACATAATCTTGAAAAGATCAAGGATCTACTATGCTTGTTATAAATTGAATTTGGCCTTTGCCACTTAGGGTTAGATTTATCTCCTAGAAGCAAACATAAGGTGAGAACTTTTTCAAGAACATCATTAAGAGTTTTATTATGTTTGGGGGGGAAAGGACACATATTTTGGCATTTGGTTTACTTGATAATTTTACTTTTTGCCTTGGGGAAAAGGTTTAGTTGAGGTTTTTAGTAAGGACTGACTCTTTGGTAATAGAAGTGATACATGACATCTGTGCAGTCAAACATGAATCAGAACTTTTTAGATCCTAAATTAGTATTTAAACATTTCCCAAAAAGGTTGTTCTGTAAGATGGTTAATAATAATTATGCAAAAAGTACAAAATAAAGTGGTCATATTCATTGAGGAAAGTCTATATTAAACAGTTAACTTTTTTTCCTGATACTAAGATATTCAAACATTATGAAAAAATATATAGTAAAAAGTAGAAGCCATCTCCCCAATGTGCATAAGTAGCCATGTACTCAGCTTGGTGTTAATCATCACAAATATTTTTCTGTGCATTTCTATACATGTGTATACAAATGCATATGCATAATTTTGGGATTTTATTTGTTTTATCTGAATGGAATAACACAGTGTGTATTACTTTACAACTGTCTTTTATCGCTTAATAGTGTAAATAGTATGACAGTATAAATAGTATAAATTTTTTTACTGCAACACTCCTCAGCACTTGCAGTATACTTGGTGCATTGTGAATCTCCAGAAGGAGGATATATGGTTCTGAGTTTCTTGACCATAGAAGTGTTTTTTCCAGGAGGCTCTTGCAAGAACACTGGTTTAGGAAATGCTGATTTACAGTTTTTGTGTAATATCTGGGAAACAGAGTGAAGATTTTGCTTTATGGTCCACTAAATGATGAGTCACTTTGTAATATGAAATGTTTCACATTTGGCTTTCTTGTTTAGATCTGATAGTCAAGTGTATTGGTGAAGAAGCCAAGTATGAAAGCATCAGACTTCTATTTGATGGCTTACAACAGCCAGTTCTCAATAAACAGGTAAAAATCATTAAAGGAGGTTGACTAGTGTTGGCTAGGTTTTGTGAACGACACACAGTAGGATTCTGGTATGTTATTGTGAAGTGACACTCTCAAGGTGGTGCACTTCAAACATTCGGACAGAAAAAAAATGTTTCATCTTTGTTACTCTTTTTTGCTGACTACTTTTTAATTTTTTTAATTAAGTTTTCTATTTTAATTCCAGTATAATTAACATATAGTGTCATATTAGTTTCAAGTATATAATGTGATTTAACCAGTCTATATATTACTCAGTCCTCATCAGGATAAGTGTACTCTTTCTTAGTCCCCTTCCCCTATAGCACCCATTTCCCCTTGCCTTGTGGTAACCATCAGTTTGTTCTCTAGTTTACTTTTTTTTCTTTATAACATAAGTAGTTTTGACTTAAAATAAACATAGATTCATTGTAGAAAATTCGGAATTTATACAAAATTCATGAAATAAAGTAAAATTTTAAAAATTAAGAATTCCATCATTCAGATTACATTAGAATAACCACAGTTAACACTACATATATAGTGCAGTATGTACATATTTTGTTGAGATCCTAATAAGTTAAAATTTTGTATCCTGCTTCCTTCTTCAAAATTTTGTTATGTATAAAATAGTTAAGATAAAATGAATTATGCAGCATAATAATAAAATGTCCACATGTATATTTAAGTTCTGCTCCCTGCTTTCTCATTTAGACATAACCACAGTCCTGAATTTTGTGTTTATCATTTTTATGGTTTTTTGTCTAATGCCTTAAAAAAATTTTTTTTGGTGCTTTAGCTGACTTATGTTTTATTGGACATTGTGATACAAGAACTATTTCCAGAGCTCAATAAGGTAACTGAAAAGCAGCAGTTTTATTCTTTGTTTTTGATGGTATGCTGACATTTATTTTAATAAGGGACACAAAAATTAAGGAAACCCTTGTTACTATGATCCTTTTAAAAATGAACAACCTTAACAAATGACTCTTTATATTTTCTTTTTTCAACATGCTTAAACATAGAGTCAGTTTTGGGTGGACAGGAAAGGAATAGCCTGTGTTTTGACTTCCCTGCTTCCTAATTACAAGCAGATAGGAATGTTATATACCCTGTAGTCTTTCCAGAGAAAGGTATGAATTTAAATGCTAGCACTAGAATGGGCCAAACTCTTCAGGCTGTTATCTGTCTGTGACACTGAATGCTGTGTAAGTCAGTCTTGAGTGTTTTTGAGGTGGTTGAACTTATATGAACCCAAGAGTACAAAATGAATTGGAATTAGAGCATGGCAAAATGTCTCTCTCTCTCTCTCTGTCTTAGGTTAGAATTTTAATACACTGAAATTGTTATTAGGCACTTCACAAATGAACGCTGTTTTATTGTCTTCTATTAAATAGATTTATTTTTACTTTAGGTACAAAAAGAAGTTACCTCTGTGACGTCCTGGATGTAAACATTTGGATTTGAGATACAATGACCAGATAGATAACAAATTTCTGCTTTGCTAATTAATGTAGTATATATGTACTTTTTTCTTTTACTTTTGTATATTCTTGTATATATCATGTAATCCAGTGTCTGAATTTTTGATTTTTTTTGTTTTAATAAAGACTAACACAAACTTAATAATGATTAAAAGTGATTGGGTTTCATAGTCTTTCATTTTACACCTGTTACCAAAATTTTATTAGAATATATGTCATTTGCTGTTGCCATTTTTTAAAATGTTTTATTTATTTATTTTGAGAGAGAGAGGGCATGTGAGTGCCAGCGGGACAGAGAGAGAGAGAGAGAGAGAGAGAGAGAGAGAATCCCAAGCTGACAATGTGGAGACTGACCTTAAGAACTGTGAGATCACAATCAGAGCCAAAATCAAGAGTCGGATGCTTAACTGACTGAGCCACCCAGGTACCCCTACTATTGCCATTTTTTAAAGAGGTAGGGCAAACAGATAGGACCAATAATCTTTGTATTGTATCACTTTGAAAATAATTATATGTTTAGTGTGGAGAAATTGTAGTAAGATCTGATTTGCTTTCTTATTTAGAGTTAATACATTTTAGTAGATGTATCTTTTCTTTTTTTTTGCCCCTATTTTCTACACAGGTAACTGTGTGTTTATAAAGAAGACATCCTTTATGAGTTTTTCTTAAGAAACAAAGCACTTTTCCTTACTCTTGCTGGATTGACAGGTTATTGCCCTTTTTAAGTGTGAAAACTGACTACAAACAGATATTTCTGATTGTGTGGTTGCGGCTATATTTTACTGAATGAATGTAGCTATATTCCAAAATCTTATATAACAATTTAGTCAAGTAGATTTTTGGATTATATTGTCTATTATCTCTCCAAAAGGAAAATACAGAATTAATTGTATTTCTTGAGGGAAGTTATTTTTTTTTTAATTTTTAAAATGTTTATTTAATTTTGAGAGAGAGTGAGTGATGAGTGGGGGACAGGCAGAGAGATGGAGATAGAGAATCTGAAGCAGGCTTCAGGCTCTGAGCTGTCAGCACAGAGCCCGATGTGGGGCTTGAATTCACGAAATGTGAGATCATGACCTGAGCCGAAGTCCGTGCTGAACCAACCAAGCCACCCAGGCGCCCTAATTAAAATTTTTTTTTTAATGTTTATTTTTGAGAGGGAGACTGAGCAAAAGAGGGGGAGGGGCAGTAGGAGAGGGAGATAGTGAATCAAGAGCAGGCTCCAGGCTCTGGTCTGACAGCACAGAGTCAGACACGGGGCTCAAGCCCATGAAATGTGAGATTATGGCCTGAGCCAAAGTCAGATGCTTAACCAACTGAACCACCCAGGCTCCCCTTGAGGAAAGTTAAATTAAAAGATTAGACTCAGTGTTCGGAATTCTACTTATAGTTCCCTCCCATGCTATACTTTTCTGCTTAAAACAAGTTTGTCTTTCAAGATCGAGCATTTTGTGTTTGCTAATCGGTCGTAGCATTCATTCAGGCTATATTTATTGAGTTTCAACTATGTATTAGATACTAAGCTGGGTAATAGGGAACTCTAAATATAATTTGGAAATCTAACCTGTTTAATACTGTTTACTTATTTTTTTTCCAAAAAAAGTGGTTATTAGGTGTTGGAATTTTTTTAATGTTTATTTATTTTTGAGAGAGAGTACATGCATGAGTGAGGGAAGGGCTGAGAGAGGGAGACAGAGGATCCGCAGTAGGTTCCACACTGACAATAGAGTCTGATGTGGGGCCCGAACTTACGGAGCCACGAGGTCATGACCTGAACTGAAGTTGGATGCTTAACCAACTGAGCCACTCAGGTGTCCTGGTGTTGTAAATTTTTTAAAAAGTGTTTATTTATTTTGAGAGAGAGAGAGAGCATGTTCATGCATGTGAATGGGGGAGAGGCAGAGAGAGAATCCCAAGCAGGCTCCTTGCTGTCAGCACAGAGCCTGACCTGGGGCTTGATTTCACAGTTTGTGAGATCGTGACCTGAGCTGAAATCAAGAGTTGGACGCTTAACCCAGTGAGCCACCCAGGCACCCCAGTTTTATTATATTTTTAATTGTTTCAAGATTCTAGTATATGTATGAGTTTCTGTGAGTTGGTACTTTAATACAAAGCCTTAAACATTTACTGATTTCTCAGGGACAGATGGAAAGTTAATCAGGTTAACTCTTCACATTTGAATCCATAGCATTTTAAGCACTGTTATTTAAAATGTCATGGTGGGGGCGCCTGGGTGGCGCAGTCGGTTGAGCGTCCGACTTCAGCCAGGTCACGATCTCACGGTCCGTGAGTTCGAGCCCCGCATCGGGCTCTGGGCTGATGGCTCAGAGCCTGGAGCCTGTTTCCGATTCTGTGTCTCCCTCTCTCTCTGCCCCTCCCCCGTTCATGCTCTGTCTCTCTCTGTCTCAGAGATGAATAAACGTTAAAAAAAAAATTAAAAAAAAAAAAAATAAAAAAAAAAATAAAATGTCATGGTGAGCTGGAAAAAATATTTCACAGCCCTTTTTATCCCATTCTCACCTACTCTCCTATAAATCATCATATTCTCTTTATTTAGGTGAGAAAAATGTTCTTAGGAGTGTATCATTCTGCTTGGGCTTCTATAACAAAATACCACAGACTGCGTGGCTCTAACAACAAATTTATTTCTCATAGTTCTGGAGGCTAGAATCCAAGGTAGGTTTCATTGTGAGGCCTCTTCCTTTGGCTTGCACATAGCTGCCTTCTCACATGTGCTCCTGACCTCTCTGTGTACCTTTGTGGGAGGACAGAAGGAAAGAGCTTGCTTTCTCTCTCTCTCTCTCTCTCTCTCTCTCTCTCTCTCTATCCTTATAAGGGCATCAGTCCAGTTGGTTAGGGTCCCACTCTTATGACCTCATTTAACCTTAATTACTTCCTAAAAGCCCCATCTCCAAAGACAGTCACAAGGTGGTTTTGGGCTTCAACATACGAATTTTAGGAAGGCACAGTTCCATCCATAGCAGTGGCTGAGCTCTATTTAAAGAAAATGTGTATAAAAATCTACACATACAAAATTAATTATTCATATTATCAAAGGAAAAGGAACCAGATGCAATCTGTTGGCAAGGCATTTTATATTCACTATCACGTTTTATCATCCATCATAGTAACTGTGAGATGGTATTATTCCTATATTATAGGTAAGGATATTGAAGCCAGAGAGAGTAGTGAAGTTAGAATTCAAACTTTGATTTGTCTCTCATCTTGTCCTTGTTAGTGTTGCCCCATAAAAAAGAGCTTTTATTTCCAAAAGTAGTCACTCTTTGGATCCTTTTAAAAAGTATGTTCCCCAGTCGTTTCATATATTTTACTTTGTACATTCCTTCCAATCTTTATGTGTGTTCTCTTGTGCATGAGCTTCACATTTTGAAATGTGTTTAATAGAAACAACTATCAGTGTTTCTGGTTGAGGGGATAAAATGAAATTAAATAGATGGGAAGACATTTTCAGATATTTAAAGGACATTAAAATTGTGTTTTAAGTATAATTAGTTATAGATATCAGAAGATCCTGAGAAATGATTGAAAGCAACCACTTAAATGATCATTTTTGACTTAGTAAAAACCATTTGATTTTATTGTAGAAATATAAATAGAAATCTAATTTGCTTCTGTTTTTAGCAGGGTGTGTAATGATATATACACAAATTGTAATTTCAGATATAGTCAACATTGGAATAAAAATGATTGACTAAATGAATGAATGAGCAAATGAATAGTTCTTGCCAGTTCATTATACTTCTGTGTCAAGGAGTATGCTGTCTGTAACGTACCCAGTTATCTCTTTGGCAGTGCTGGATACACAGAGAAGAAATCTTTAACCTGAGGCCCATGAGCTCCAGTGAAAACTAGTTTTGTTTTGTTTTTTTTTTAATTTCACTTTTGTTAATTTGATATTTATGATTTTTTTTTTCATATCAAACACTCTGTAGTGGATGTATTTGTATTCCAATGACACCCTATTTACATAAAGCAGTGGCAGGCAGGATTTGGCTCTCAGGCTGCAGTTTGCTAATCCCTGATGTTGAAGAACAAAACAAGGGAGAAAAAGGAATACTGTTAGAAAAGTTATAATTACCTTCATATTAAGGAACAAGGGAATTAAATTTTTGGAGAAAGGCAGCAGTCCTTAGGGGTAACTTAATTGGTCTTTTGGTTGCAGAGAGGTTAAAGAAGAGACAAACACTCTGCGTAATGAAAAGGGTGTCTTCTGTAGGTAGAGAAATCTTAATTGTCTGTATTCTCTGGAGGGGTGAGACCAGAGAAAAGGACTCTGTGTGTGGCTTTTGGACTGAGTGAGGAGGAGGGTGGCAGAAAGGTACAAGGGAAGGAATTATACACAGTTCATTCAGTTTATTCGTGTGTAGTGCACACTCACCCATGTGCCAGGCAGTTTTAGATAAGCTAGGGATATTATTTGTGCATTTAGAAGCCTACATTCAAACTCCAAGAGACAGCCAATAAGATAAATAAGGAAATTATAGTATCTTAGAAAATAAGTGCTCAGAAGAAACATTTTGAACTAAGGAGGGGAATATGGGGGAGGGTTGCAGTTTTAAATGGCGGGGTCTGGGACCTTGGAAAAGACTTGAAGGAAGTGAGAAATCAGGTAATGCAGATATGTAGGAGTCCATGTTCCAAGTAGAGAAAATAGCACATGCAAAGGTTTGAGTGGGAGAGTGTTTTGTAGGAAGAATAGCACGGAGATCAGTGTGGCCACATCAGGGAGAGTGAAGAGAAATAATGTCAGAGAAATAATGGGAAACCAGATCACAGAGGGCCTTGTAGGCCATTGGGATAATTTATTGTTGCTTTTACTGGGAGTATGGTAAAAAGATTTTGAGCCATTGAGCAACACAGTCTTGCTTAATACTGTAAGACATCACCTTGGCTGCTGAATTGAGAATGTTGGGAACTGACTAGAGTGGAGCAGAAGTGGAGACCAACTCATTTAGGAGGCTGCTGAAGCAATTCAGAAGTGGCAGTGATTTGAAGCAAGGTAGTACTTGTGAAGGGTGTTGTGTGCCTGTGTGTGTGTGTGTGTGTGTGTGTGTGTGTGTGTGTTGGGAAGCAAGATTTACCCAGGGACATAATGTGAGTTTGAGAAAACGGGAGCCACCAAGGATGACTCCCCTGTGTCCCCTGAAAAGATGGTGGGGCTTGGGCCCTTATCCCCATTTCCTGTGAATGTGACCTTATTTGGAAATAGTGGTTTTTTTTAGGTGACTAAAATTAAGTCATTACAGTGGGCCTAATACAGTATGACTTTGTTCTTATAAATAGGGGAAATTTGGACATAGAGACAGACATACAGAGGGAAAAGGATGTAAAAACAGAGGGAAAATACCAGCTATAAGGCAAGGAATGCCTGATGCTACCAGAAGCTAGGAGAGGCTTGGAGTAGATTCTTCACGACAGTCTTCAGAAGGAAACAACCTTGCCAACTTGATCTCAGGCTTCTGACCTCCAGAAGGGTGAGACTATAAATTTTTGTTGTTTAAGCCATCCAGTTTATGTCAATTTATTACAGCAGGCCCAGATAACTAATCAGGAAACTTTCCTAATTTTGGGAAGTGTAGCCATGGATCTATCCATGGACCACAGACTCCTCAAGGGAGCAACTTTTCCTAATGGGCAACTGTTGGCAGTCTCAACTTTCTTCTAAGAAACCCTGCTTATTCTTTGTTAGAAACTGCTGAAGGCAGTTCTGGCACCAAATGGATTTAACGGATCCATTTGATCAAGACAGAACAATTGGTTTATTTATCAGTATGCCTGAAGAAGATTCTTAGATGCACAGCCAGTTCAGACAAATTAGTTAAATCCCCAACATTGTCCAACTTGGGCATTTATTTTTAGTAAACAACTACAAGCCTCAAAACAATTTCTACATTAGATTCTGTATATGAAAGCCAGAAAATATAAGAGTATTATTTAAAATATCCTTTATTTACTGTTTTCTCTTATCTAAAAATTGCATGCATTTTTCTTCTTGTTGTTTTGGCTGAAAAGGGGGCTAGGGAAGGTTATCAAATGGCAAGGGACTTATGATCAAGAGAAATGATACCAGTGATAAACCATCAAAAGTTTTCCTTCAGTTGTATTGTCACAGGTTATAATGTTTGCTTGAGAGAAGAAATAACTACCAAAGACAAGGAGCATATCTTCAGTTTTATTGCACAATTGAATCTACAGCTGTAAAGTGTTTGAGGTCATTTCTTAAACCACTGCACAATATATGCACATATATTTAGAAAACTTACAAAAATGTTCTTTAAAAATTTGTGCTCTAATAGGATTCATTGTATTTTACTGGCCAAGCATAAAATATACTCCAAATGCACCTTTCTCTAATTTTCCTCTTCCAATCCTATTGACATTTGCTTATAGCTAATCTGTATATGCATAGAACTGAGGGCATTATTTTACTGCAGCAGCCTTTTTAAAGATGTTATAAAATTTTTAAAGTATATTTTGTATCAAGAGTACTTAATATTTGTAAACATTAACAAACACTCCCTCTCCAAACCTCTAGCTGCTGTTTGCTCACCATTTTTTTTTTCATTTATTATTTTTGAGAGAGAGAGAAAAAGCATATACAGGGGAAGGGACAGAGAGAGGGGAGAGAGGATCTAAAGCAGGCTCTGTGCTGACAGCAGGGAGCACGACACGGGGCTCCAACCCATGAACCATAACCTGGACCGAAGCTGGATGCTTAACTGACTAAGCCACCCAGGTGCCCCTGCTCACCATTTTTTAAGGTGAAGGCTCCCATTTCTCACTGAAGTTTATGCAATGCTGAGCAGGCTCACATGGTCTCACGACCACCTTAAGCAAGTATTTGTTCTTTTGGTTATAAATCATTTCATCAGTCTGGGTGTTTTCCTGAACACCCACTCAGGGGCTCACTCCCAGGCAGGAGTTCTCATATTCATACTTGAGCATGACTTAAGAGTGTCCAGATTTGCAGGCAGATCTGACTTCAAACTTATTACGTATAACACTTAAAAATCAATCCTTGTCTCCCCTCTGAGTTTTCCATAACTGGGGTGGGGGATGAGAAGGGACAGAGAGAGAGAGAGACAGAGACTAGGGTAAGTGCTGGCATCTTGCTGGCAAGAACAGGTACAAGTTTAGAATCACACCTTATCTTAAAAGGTTCTCATACCCTCACATTAGAAAGAAGGGTGGAAAGAGCACAGAGGCAGAACTGATGGAATCTCATCAAATTATTCACAGGTAATACTATGTGTCAGGCACTCTTCTGCTACTCCTTCGCAAATATCTCTTTAACAAATCTAAATGCCCTTTAGCTCTTTTTCTTCCATAATGTAAATATGTCCCGGGTGTCCTGTTCTTCCTTTTCCTTTCTCCCTGCCCCTGGACTATTTTTTGCAGGCTCTGGCCTTTCCCATCATCTGCTGCTGCACTGTTTGTTCCCTGACTTGTTAAAGGCACATGGGTGGTACAGGAGAGAATGCTGCCTGTGTTTAGTCCATGAAACTCAATGTAACAACAAGATCTAAAAAGGGAAAAGTTAGAGATATGAAATAAAGCAGAGACTTGTCATCCAGGAGCTTGATGCCATTGACAGTTATGAGCAGAGGAGACCATTAAGTATCTTTCTGAACAGCAACTGGATGTAGTTGAAAGAGTCTGGACTTGAGGTCAGAAGACCTGGGTGCAGGTCTTAGATTTGTCACTTTCAGCTGTATGGCTTTGAACAAGTCAGCTCTTTGTGAGTTTCAGTTTCCCTGTCTGCCAAATGGGAAAAACATTGCCTGCCTTGCCCACCAAAAAAAGTTATAGGCATCAAATAAGATAAAAACTGCCTTGTAAAGGATAGAGTTCTATGTAAACATAAATTGTTTGGTGGATTAAAATGGATATTAAAAAAATGATTTCTGTGGTTTAAAATTGTTAATATAAGTTTTATTAAAATTTGCATATGTAAACTAAAGATGGTTGGCTTTCCCCTCAAAGGGCTCATTTTCATTTTTTCCTGTGTGTTCAGTGACTTGCTGATCCTGAGTAATGATGTCAGTGTCTTCATTTACAAGCCTCCAGCCTCAGCTTCTGGGGGCCAGCAAAGATGGTCTGTGCCATCACCAAGCCAGTTCCTAAAATGCAGACTTGAATCTCACTTGAAAAAAAAAAAAATGCAGTTCCACACATTAATGGCAAGAGGAATTTTTGGCTACTGGTATAAAACAATGCTCACTGCCAAAAAGGAAAGAAATGTTAGAGAAAAGCTTCCACGACAATGACTTCCTGCAGAAAACTTGATCCGACCTTCAACTGCTGGATAAATTACTTTCATTTTTAAGATATATCCAGAAACCACGTTGATATCTTGGTCACCTGGAAAAATATATACATTATTTTAACTACAGAATAAGTAATTACCAATTAAGAGTAAGAGGTGGGAAAACCAACGTATTTCTCTAAAGTCTTTTGTAATTGTAAGAGGGAAGATACTACTTTCATAAGTAAAGATAAAATGTCACAAAAGACAAGAAAAGTGATTACAGGTGCAAAGAATTTGATTGCTTTTTCATGTTCCAGATGTGAAATGTGCCCACTGTTGACTACTAGACAACTGGAGGGAATAGTCATCTCAAAAGGTTGTTGACCTTTAATATTGCTTTTGAACCACTCCAAAACAAGGGCATTAGGGAAACGGTTGAGAGCAATTAGTTGAGACATAAAAGTGGCTTCCTTCTGCTTGCCTGGTCAGAAGTCATTTTTGCATAATTGACAGACAGTGGAGACTTCATTTCCAAAAGAGAGGAGACCTGATAAATACTAATTGCCTATAACTACAATAAACCCATAGGGACCTGACAAAATTTTGTTTTAAAAATACCACTCAACAGATCATATATCTGATAAGCAGTTAATACCCAAAATATATAAAGAACTCCTAGAATTCAAAAGAAAAACAAAATGAAAATCTGATTAAAAAATGAGCAGAGGATCTGAATAGATTTTCCAAAGGAGACCTACAGATGCCCAACAGATACATGAAGAGATACTGAACATCACTAATCATCTGGGAAATGCAAATCAAAACCACAGGGATATCCCTTCTCTGTTTAGAATGGCTATTATCAAAAAGACTAGAAATAACAAGTGTTGGCAAGGATGTGGAAAGTGTACCCTTGTGCACTATTGGTGGGAATGTACTTGATGTAGTCACTATGGGAAACAGTATGGAGGCCCCTCAAAAAATCAAAAATAGAACCATTGTATGATCCAGCAGTTCCACTTTAGAGTATTTGAAGAAAACACACTAATTCAAAAAGTAACATGCGCCCCCATGTTCACTGCAGCATTATTTATAATAGACAAAATAGGGAAAAAACCTAAGTGTCTGTGGTAGATGAATGGATAAAGAAAATGTGATTCCACACAATGGAATACTATTCAGCCATAAAAAGAATGAAATATTGCCTTTTGCGTAACACGGATAGACCTTGAGAGCACTGTGCTAAATGAAATCTATCAGAGAAAGACGAATACCATCTCCTCTCACTTGTATGTGGAATTAAACAACAGCGACAAAACCAAACTTGCATATATAGAGAACAGACTGGTGGTTGCCAGAGGTGGGGGTAGGGGGGTGGGAAAAACGGGTGAAGGGGGTTAAAAATCCAGACTTCCAGTTACAAATAAGTCATAGGGATGTAATGTACAGCATGATGACTAGAGTCCATACTGTATTGCATATTGAAAGTTGCTACAAGGGCAGATCTTAAAAGTTTACCTCACAAGAAAAAAAAATTTGTGACTATGTATGATGTTAACTAGACATTGTGATGATCATTTTGCAATATATACATATATTGAACCATGTACACCTGAAATTAAAACATTGTGTTATATGTCAATTATACCTCCACAAAAAACATACACTAGTATTTTTAAAAAGAACTCTCTGCAGTGGTTCTCATCCCTGCATTAGAATTGCTGGAAGAGTCTTTTCCCCAACACAATTATATTGGAATCTCTTAAAAGCTGGGGACAAAGTATTGATATTTAATTTAAAATGTTCTCCAACTAAGTCTGATACACAGCTAGGGTTGAGAACCCTTAGGGCCAAGGCTTCCTCAGCCTTCTATGTGAGCTCCTCTCTCAAACTTAATCAGTCTGGGTTTAGTCTGCACAGCCCCCAGCCTCTGTCTCATGTGGGACCCAAGAGGACACCTCTGTAAAGCCTGTGCTTCCATCGTCTTTCATGGAATGTACAGAAGTAGCTAGCACCTTTCCTGGCAGGAAGGCTGCCTCCTTTGCCCTGGCTCCGCTCTCCACCCTCCTTGAAACAAGAGGCTGAAACAGCAGGCCCACCACAGGAAAGCTGACGAGGAAGTACCAGAGCTCTTTTCTGGAGATGCAAAGTTGTGCACATGCTTTATAAGCACGCTGGCTTCTGCCCTAGAGAAGAGGAAGGGGTAGTATATTCTATCAATGGATCAATGGACTTCATGCATGTGAAGTGGTTCTTTTTTTTTTTTTTTTTAATGGCCCTGTGCTGGTGGTATCCTCTGGGCCTCTGTGGGACTCAAATCTACCATCAGCCGACTTCCATATGATTTTTAAAAGTGAGGTTGCAGTATAATGACCCTAAATGCTGCCAAAAATACTGAGGTCAGGTGTGGTTGTTCCTTTCAATACTACACCAACCCAATGTGCTAAAAAGGGGGAGGGGAGCACAGCCCATCTACTCCTACCTGACCTATTCACACTAAAAGCTTCAAGAAAGCTTATAGGATTTTCCAGATCCAATCTAAAGTTCTAGAGATGAGGTTTCTCGTTAAGTGCAAAACCCATTGATATTTCACAATTTAAATAGCTGTTTATACATACTTAACAGAATTTTAAAACATTTTGGGCTTGGATGGGTGGTGGCTACGTGTGCCGAAGAGGGGTAGGGCACATATTCTCCAATGCAGTGCTGCTATTTTCCAACAAAGCAGGAGGGAGGCGGCAACAAAGGGGCAGGATCTGATTTCTGGCACTGCAGTCCTGGCATCCTGAGTAGCTTCCCTCTTTGGCCCAGTTTTGTTCTGGAGTACTTTGGAGTAGGGAGAGGAAGAGACACTTGTGCTTACCAGAGTCGTGTCTTAAGGCTTCATCTTTTATCATCCGGAATCCATCTCCACCATTGGCAAGGAAGCTTGGAAGGATAACCTTATATATCTCATCCATTCTGAGAGGCTCATAACTGGGCACTCGACACTGGGTGCAAAGAACATCCAATTTGACCACTCTGTCCCCAGGTTTTCGGGAAAGATCATACACCACATGAATTCCTAGAAAAGAAACGAATCTGTATGTTTTCACTGGATCCAGAGGGAAATTTCTGTTTTCTAAGAGATTTGGCCAAAATATGGAATTGGGGCACTGGGCTTGGTTTTCACTGAGTTTGAGCTTGAGTGAAATTTCAGCAAGAACTGAGGTGACATTGCAGCATTTGGTTAGATTGCATTTGCATTTCTTGGTTAGATTTATCCTTGAGTCTTGGGAGGTCTGAGAACCACTGGGAGGAAAACTGGCTCTGCCTCAGTATGGGCAAGGGGTAACAGTGCAGGGAGAAACCACATCTTTTTAAAATCCTAAATGAGTTGGTCAGCCATTTGGTTCAATGGCTTTGGAAAATGAGAAATAGATGAGAGGTACAGAATATTTGTTCTAATTTTGAAGACTACTAAATGATAATAATTTGGGTTTGGATGACTTTCACAAGACATGTAACTACCCAGCACTGTGATGGAGCACCAAAACCCTGTTGTTCCCCCCAAGTCTCTCCTGGAAAAGTGCAGAATGTGTGGGTTACCCCACAGGCGTTAGGCCATGGCTCCACCACCATCTGCAGCTCCCCCCCTCAATCCAAAGAGTTGGGGGTTCTGTAGAAGGAGGACTTGACAAAGCAATCACACTATCAAGTGAGGCCCAGCATCTACAGTAAAAAAAAAAGGGGGGGGCAAATTATGGTATCAGTATCAAGGTTATAAATTTAACGATTAATTCGTTGGACTGTGGAAGTTATTATTGACAAAAGTGTTTCACATTCACAAGTCCTTGGCAATTTGGGAAGCATTTATTTTCATTCAGTTTTCACTGTGATCCATGAGATAAGCAGGGCAGATGTTTTCAGAACATTCAGAGAGGTTGAAGACCTGTCCCACGTCACAGTGGAACTAGAACCAGGTGTTCTGATGTGTCTGTGTAGTCGGCCGCCCCTCCCAGACATCATCCTTGCTAATACTGATTGGATATTGAATTCTTTTGAACCTCTGCATGGTAGCAGGCAATTATGAATAGAACAGAGAATGGTGGTTTTGGTTTTTTTCTACAAAAGAATACTGAGTGTTTAAACAACTAAGATTTTAATAGAAACTAGACCTCAAGGCCGCTGACCTGCTTAGAGTCTGGAGGACCAGCTCCTATAGTGAGTCTATCTGACATCCAAATCAGGCGTAGCAACTACTGCTCATTGCCAAGGCATTGAGGCGTTGACCCTGACCTAATCTCAGTTGGTCTGGGAGCCCATGACCATTGAGAGACTATGCATTCATGTTGGGTGGGGGGAAAACCTAAACAAATCTGGCAGTGGAGGTCCTGGGGAGTGAGGAACTAAGCCAACCAGCAGGACAAACCCACTTCACTTCAAAGGGTGACTTACCGCCCACCTGCAGGAACTCTCCAGTAGACTGGCCATAGCGGTACACGCTGTGCTCAAAGGCTGCCTTCAGGGTGGAGCCTTTTAATTGGACCAGGTCAAAGGTTCCTCCGAAGGGCAACACAGCAGCCAGGTTCTCCCAGGTAATTGTGCCTGACGGTAGTTGTAGATGGGGTGAGAAGGAAAACAGCTTGAGAATAAGATTACCCCAAGACCAGCTTCCTTTAGGGTTGGTGGAGATGAGGGAGACAAGAGGCTATTGGAAGGCTATTAGTACAGCATCAGCTGTGTGAGTGGTTCCTGACACTCAGGGAGGGAATGGATTCAAGAGGCCTCTGGCCATGCTCTCAACCACTGGGCAAGATGGCAGGTGCTCATAAATGGCTGTGGCTTCAAAGTCACCAGTGCTCTGCCCTGGATCTCTGGCTTATAGCTGGGTCTTCAGTGGGTGTTGAGCATTGCTCAGTTCCTCCAGACAGGCAGTGTGTCCCTGCCACCTGTCCTTGTTTGACAATGAGATGAGCTTGGGGCTTTACACTGAGACTACCTGGTTTGACAGCAGATCAGGGAAGACTGCAAGAGCGGTTTGAATATCTGACTAGTTGGTTTGTTTTACCATGCAAGATCCTGGATATCTGTAAATGCACTAAAAGAATTTAATCCAGTAGGGTGTTGTTGTTTTGTTTTGTTTTGTTTTTGTTTTTTTCCAGCACAGAACATGGACAGTTTGTCCCTTTCTCTTTCCAGGTATCAAGGAGGCGGCTGTTGGTAATCAGCAATAATTAGTATTTGGCTTTGTGTGTCAGAAGTTTAGATCAAGATTGGGTTCCATTCACCCTCGCTCTCCACTCTGTGTGAATACATATGAGAACACACAAGCATGTGTGTGCCCTTCTGCTTAGGCACTGACTTGAGTAGCAGTTAACTGAAACTGGAGAGGCTGACATTGTGGTACATGGCTGACAGGACAGATGAGCTGAGGCCACCCAGGGGCACGGTCAGAGAGAGACCTGAGCTGACACCCTGAGCCTGGGAAGCATACCGTTGTTCCGCTCGTCAATGGGTGACCGAATGCCACCTCCATTTAGAATGCACATGGACACATGGTTCCAGGACACTTCATCCGAGTGTCTAATGTTGTTGTTAATCTGCAACAGTAGCATGAATTTACATTAGTTATTCTAGACCTTCTTCCATAGTATCAGTTTTAGGGATTTGGTTATCTCTACCATGGAAATAAAGCTGCTTCTTCCTGCTCCTGTGTTCCCAGAGATTTCTCAAGTATAGTCAGTCAGAACTAGTTTTATGCTCTGAGAAGCAAAAATAAGAAATAGTGACCAGTCCCGTGTCAGACTCTTAGAAGCAAGTAGCCCTGAGCCCCCTCTCCTAAGACCCTTCTACTCTCAGGCCAGTGGGCATTAGCAAAACTGGCTCTTGTGTCAAGACAGGACCTCCATGCAAATTGGTCCACCATACCTCTCCTTCCCCACCTCTTCCAGGCCCCACACTTGCTCCTGAAGACGTGACCTGAAAACCTTTCCACTCAGGACCTCAAGCCAACAAGATCCCTGGCCTCCATGTCAAATTTCCAAGTTGGCAATTTTGGAGGCACAGAGATGGCCTCCTGAAATGGGAGAATCCGTTTCATTCTTTTCTTTTACAAAAATATGTGTTTAGTTACAAGAAATAAAATGAATATATTCTCATTTGAAAAAAAAATAGCGCAAAAGCAAGTGTTTTCTTCACACTTGCCTCTGCCTCTTAAAAGAGAGGTAAGCACTGCTAACAGCTTGTTTCCTTCCAGACTTTTCTCTAAACATTCCCATACTGGCTACTCTTTAGCTACTTTTTTTTTTTTTCAAAATAGGATTCTTCTTTAATATTATGATTTTTTTAAAGTATAATGTATTGTCAAATTGGCTAACATACAGTGTGTAAAGTGTGCTCCTGGTTTTTGGGGTAGATTCCCATGGTTCATTGTTTACATATAATACCCAGTGCTCATCTCAACAAGTGCCCTCCTCAATGCCCATCACCCATTTTTCCCTCTCCCCCACCCCCCCATCAACCCTCGGATTGTTTACTGTATTAAGAGTCCCTTATGGTTTGCCTTTCTCCCTCCCTGTTTGTAACTTTTTTCCCCCTTCCCTCCCCCCATGGTCTTCTGTTAAGTTTCTCAAGATCCACATATGAGTGAAAACATATGATCTGTCCTCTGACTTATTTCACTCCGCATAATAACTTTCAGTTCCATCCACCTTGCTACAAATGGCATGATTTCATTCTTTCTCATTGCCAAGCAGTATTCCATTATAGATATAAAATACATCTTTATCCATTCATTAGTTGATGGACATTTAGGCTCTTTCCATAATTTGGCTGTTGTTGAAAGTGTGGCTATAAACATTGGGGTACATGTGCCCCTATGAATCAGCACTCCTGTATCCTTTGGATAAATTCCTAGTAGTACTATTGCTGGGTTGTAGGGTAGTTCTATTTTTAATTTTTTGAGGAACCTCCACACTGTTTTCCAGAGCGGCCGCACGAGTGCAACAGTGCAAGAGGGTTCCCGTTTCTCCATATCTTTGCCAGCATCTGTTGTTTCCTGAGTTGTTCATTTTAGCCACTCTGACCAGTGTGAGCTGGTATCTCAGTGTGGTTTTGATTTTTATTTCCCTGATGATGAGTGATATTCAGCATCTTTTCATGTGTCTGTTGGCCATCTCAATGCCTTCTTTGGAAAAGTGTCTATTCATGTCTTCTGCCCATTTCTTCACTGGATCATTTGTTTTTCAGGTGTTGAGTTTGGTAAGTTCTTTATAGATTTTGCATCCTAGCCCTTTATCCGATATGTCATTTGCAAATATCTTTTCCCATTCTGTCAGTTGCCTTTTAGTTTTGTTGATTGTTTCCTTTGCAGTGCAGAAGCTTTTTGTCGTGATGAGGTGCCAGTAGTTCATTTTTGCTTTTGTTTCCCTTGCCTTTGGAGATGTGTCGAGCAAGAAATTGCTGCGGCTGAGGCCAGAGAGGTTTTTTCCTGCTTTCTCCTGTAGGGTTTTGATGGTTTCCTGTCCCACATTTAGGTCTTTCATCCATTTTGTGTTTATTTTTGTGTATGGTATTAGAAAGTGGTCTAGTTTCATTCTTCTGTATGTTGATGTCCAGTTCTCCCAGCATCGGAGACTTTTTTCCATTGGATGCTCTTTCCTGCTTTGTCAAAGATTAGTTGGCCATACATTTGTGGGTCTAATTCTGGGTACTCTATTCTATTCCTTTTGTCTGTGTGTCTATTTTTGTGCCAATACCATACTGTCTTGATGATTACAGCTTTGTAATAGAAGCTAAAGTCTGAGATTGTGATGCCTCCTGCTTTGGTTTTCTTTTTCAATATTACTTTGACTATTTGGGGTCTTTTGTGGTTCCATACAAATTTTAGGACTGTTTGTTATAGCTTTGAGAAGAATGCTGGTGCAATTTTAATTGGGATTGCATTGAATATGTAGATTGCTTTGGGTAGTACTGACATTTTAACAATATTTGTTCTTCCAATCCATGAGCATGTAATGTTTTTCCATTTGTGTTTTTTTCAATTTCCTTCATAAGTGTTCTATAGTTTCCAACATACAAATCTTTTATTCTTTGGTTAGGTTTATTCCTAGGTATTTTATGGTTCTTGGTGCAATTGTAAATGGGATCAATTTCTTGATTTCTCTGTTGCTTCATTATTGGTGTATAGAAATGCAACCAATTTCTGTACATTGATTTTGTACCCTGCAACTATGCTGAATTCATGTATCAGTTCTAGCAGCCTTTTGGTGGAGTCCTTCAGGTTTTCCATGTAGAGTATCATGGCATCTATGAAAAGTGTCTTTAGCTACTTCTTTTGTGTGACTGCATAATGTTGAAGAGCCAGCACTGGTCTGACCTTGGGAAGTGTGGACATTGTCATTTACTTGGCAGTCAGTTATTGAGAGTATATATATCAGGCACTGGGCTCCAGGTACCAAGCACAGTGCCAAGCACAGACAAAGAATCAGCCCCCTGGGTGCTGACTTTGGTGGGTGTGTTAAGTCTGGCCTGGGACCCTGGTTCAGCATGGCTCCCCAGGGGCTGCCAACAGCCAGTCTCTTGTAGACAGGTAGACAGTGGGGTGTTTTCTTGAGTGATCTATTCAGCCACAGGCCTTATTATAACTGCATGTCGTCATTCTCTGCTTGTGAAGGAGGCTTCCAGTCACACAAGGCCTTGTTCTCTGGATCCAAGAGGGCAGATCAGTGAGACACTCTGGCCAATTTAGGCCCAAGCAAATGTGTTTTATCTACTATGTCTACATCTTCAGAATAGTGAAGTTTCACGTATTGAGATCATCTTACAAAAGAAAAGCAACATCCAAAATTCAGACATCCAAGGTGAATACCTATCAATAAAGCTTTCAGTTCTTGTGCAATAAAGTGATGGTCAACTGGTATAGTTTAGGCCCCTTCCCAAGGTACTACTACTCAGTATGAATCTACCCCAAGCTATTGTTTGCATATTAATTTTTAAAGACCTTGAATTTTGTAACAGGCTGTCCCTCCTTGCAACCTTCCTCCCTCCCCTCTTCCTCTAAGCACAGGCCCTGCACTCCTGGGGACCACTCACCATGGCATCACAAATCAGGTTGCCCATGTTGCATTCCTTAAAGCGGCATGACTGAGTGGAGCCATCCAGATAGACAATTGTTTTCCCTAATTCCTGGGTAGAAAAATTGTCTAATTTTATCCTCCATTTGTTAATGTCTGCTTTTATGCTTGGATCTAGAAAAAAGTAAAACAGAAGAAAACAAAACAAAAAACAAAAAACAAAAAAATCAGGTTGCCATTAAGGCAGATCTCACCCTGGCCTAAATTTTGGAGAAGGAATCAAAGATCATTTAGCTTACCTGTTGTGACTATACATTTCTTTACCCTATTTGTCTACATTTTTGTTTTGACTATAAAATTTCCTCAGAAAATTCTGTTCCTTGGTAATAAGACTAGGAATGGATCTGAACTTAAAGATGCACTGAGTATCCTAACATCAACTCATCACACCTGAATGACCCACTTGGGATAGCATTGGGGGGGGGGCGTGGGGAAGAGTGGGGATGATGAAAGGTCCCCAGGGCAGGTCTACAGGGCCTTCTGAGGTTCTGTGCAGTCCCGGCCTCTCCCTCTGGCTGTTGAGATGGTCTGTGCTGTGAGCACAGGCTCTGCAGGGCACCCCACTGCCCATCTCTCCCTGGTCCAATCATGGTGAGAGAGGCCCAGGGCTGTGGTCATGTACACCACATGTAAACAGGTGACATAAGATGTATTTTATTCTGAGTCCCAGACAAAAAAGTAAAAAAGACACTCCCTCATGTGATAAACAGAAGCCCACTGAGACGGGCAACTTGCCATGGGCACACTGCTGGTGGTGGGGCTTTGAACCCCTTTGCAGCTCTCCTCTGGACATGAGCTGAGTGGCTTTTCCGTGCCTGGACAAAGCTTGAAAAGACACAAGAGGCAGTGACACGGTGTCTGATGCTATGAGGAACTGGGAAAGCAAATGGGATATTGGGTATTTGAGTGTATTTTCAATCTTCTTATCCATGAAGAGGGCAAACTTAAGAGAGAATTCTATTCTTTAAAGGTGTTACAGCCTTGCCCTGAAACATTAACAACAAGAACAAAGTCCAGCCATCATCTACCCACCTTCCACAATGCTGCTGTTGAGAAGAATGGGATTTCCATGCGAAGCGATGACATTTCCTTTTTCATCAAACTCAACCTTCAAATAGCCTAAGTATTTGCCAAAAGCATAAGCCTGGACCACAGGAACCTTCCGCCCATCATCGGACGTGACTATGAATGGGTACTTCCCCGCTGGCACCTCTTTGGAAGGTGGAGTGCCTAAAACAGAAGAGCCAAAGCTGATCAAGTCAGCCCTTGTACACAGCTTGGCTGCAGGCCAGCAGGCCACAGGCCAGATGACAGGGAATTCTGAATTGATGATGTGCTAGCTGCTGCCCCACATAGCTTGTCTTTCAGAGCTGCGCTCGGACATCTGCCCATTTCCGAAGGCCCTTTTGGCACATGAATCCTTCCATTTTCAACTCAGCAAGTGTTTGGTAAGCTCTTCCCACATCTATGGTCCTGCGCCTGGTACAGTGGGGGCACAAAAACGCGGTGGGGCCAAGGTTATCCTACCTCTATCCTGACTCACGCTCAATTCTCAATAGCTGGGTAGAATAGCCAAGCCACTTCACTTCCCTGTATTTCAGTTTCCTCACCTGTAAAATGGGCGAAATAATGATTCTTACTTCACAGGGTGGTCTAAACTTCCTAGCACAGTGCCTGGCACACAGTAGATAATAAACGTGTATTTCCTTCCCTTATGAGGTGATGACAACCTCTAGAAACCCTAGACATACAATCTAGAGCTTAGGATCCTTAGTGGAACATGAGTAGAAACAACTGAGCCTGTCCTCAGGTTTTGCTGCTAAAATTGGAATTCCTTTAGGTGCTTTTCAGAAGAGCCATGTTCACCCTGGCAGTCAACTGGCACGCACACTACTCATCCAGCCAGACCTCATACAGGCTAGATTCTGCCGACTTCTGTCTCAAAGGGGTCCCCTGGGGACAGCCTGGGAGCCAACTCAGACCCAGAGGCTGAGAGGCTCCCCCCACCACTGCCTCCTGGACACACACTTGCACAAGGGTGGGGAGCCCTGCCGTATGGGGCACAGGCCCTGGCTTCTAAGCACTTGGCATGTTTCTGTAAGTGCAACACTCCTTCAGGTACACTGCAGTTCACATCTTACCTCTAGAGAGCTAATGACCCAGTTTGGCTGTTTTGAATCACAGATTATAGGTGGCTCAGTCGCTTGAGCGTCTGACTTTGGCTCTGGTTATGATCCCATGGGTTCATGGGTTTGAGCCCTGCACTGGACTTGCTGCTGTCAGTGCAGAGTCTGCTTTGGATCCTCTCTCCCCTCTGCCCCTCCTCCGCTCTCTCTCACGCTCTCTCTCTCAAAAATAAACAAACATAAAAAAAAAAACCAGATACCCTTGACCCATTACTCTTTCTACTCACCCTCCAAACACCCTGACCAGTCCTTCCTATTAGAGGTTTACAGAGGGCCCAGGAAAACTTCAGCACATTTGTTACTCACATGGATTGGTTATGAGAGCTGGCCCAGAGCCAGGCTGTGCACTAGATCTCATTTAATCTTCTAAGCATTCCATGAGGCAGGCTCTATTACTATCTCCACTTTACAGATGAGAACGTTGATTGTCATAGGCAATGTGCCCAAGGTCACACTGGTACATGCGTTATGTGCAGTATGGCTGGTATGTGAAGGAGAGCAGACTGAAAGCGGGGGTGAAACTGGAGCTTCTGTTCTCTCCACTGCCCAACACAGCCTATGCTTGCTTGTCTCACAATGCCTGAAAGAGTCGGTTGCCAAAGGTCGCTCACTAAATTCAGTGCTGCACCTTTCCACCCCAAGCTGTTTCTGGGTTTCTCTTTTCACCTAAGACAAGCTGGGGTGGATGTCATGAAAACCTCACTCCTTCTCTGGTCCTACAGAGCAGCCCACATTCCAGCCTAATACCAAAGAGCAGAAGTGCAGCAAATACCAGCACCTCAGAAGCAGGAAACAGCTGTTGCCCACTTTAGTTTCCCATTTTCTTGCTCCCTCTGGAAAAAAAAAAAAAAAAGAAAGAAAAAAGACCAAAGTTTTGGAACTTGACTCTTACAAAAGCACCTGACTGGAGGCCCCGTGCAGGGCTTGCCCCATCTCCACCTGTGGTGTACAATCTCATGGGTGACTGGCAGGTGTCAGCCCTAACAGTTATAGATGATCTCACGCATTGCAGAGGAGCAGGGAAGGTTAACACAGTCATCATCCTCATTCTTCTCTTCACTGGTTCTTATTTGGGCAATCGTGGAGCCTGGACCAGGGCTGGTGTGGTAGCCCCTTCTCACCTTCTCACCTGGGGAAGGTTAGAGACAGTAGTTCCTCCTATGAACCCAGAGATGCAAGTGCAATTGGGAGGTGCAGTTCCCAACACGTCCACGAGATGGCAGAGAACACTTCGTCCAGGAGGAAAAGGCACTGTCAGTTTTAGAAAGGACTCTGGCAGTTTCCTGGACACCCCAGAGAAGGGCAAGCCTGTTTTTTTTTTTTGTTTTGTTTTGGGTTTTTTTTGTTTTTTTTTGTTTTTTGTTTTTTTTTAGCCTTTCTTATTCTGCCTCACAAAGACATAATCAAACTTGAAATGAGTGTAACAGGATTTCGAGGATACAGTCAAATGCCTCATCAAATCAGCATGCACTCTACAAATAGGAGCTAGTAACCCCAACTCCAGTCTGACAGGGGACATTCTCCGGTTCTGAAAGGCCTTGATGTTCCTTTTGTTAGAACATAAGACATATCATCTGCTTCTTAAAGGGACTTAATCAGGAACAAGGAGGATGCTTCCCAGAGGCTGAGGAAATAGCTGGTCTAGTTTGGCTAGTCTCTGCCTCCTCCACAGCTGAATGTTCTCTGCGTCTCTGCAGAGTTAGTGGCTCTGTTAGAAAACCACTAACAGAGAAAGCCATCCAGGGTTTCACATTTTCCATACTATTCTATTCAGCCAAAGATGCTCATGCCCAAAATATTATTTCCGCACAGAGCCACATGTCTGTCTTTAGAAACCCAATTTGTCATCTTGGCAGGATAGACATTATTCACCAGAACTCCATTCCAGCCATCTAGTAAGTAAATAATCTGGGAACCAAACATGGAGAAGCCAAGGAATTGTGGGCTGACATTTAGAGTTGGTAAATGGGCATTTCCTAGAATAGCGTGAACGCCTGACGGAACCCACCAGGGTTCTGCCCTGGGGGCCTTGGCCACAGCAGCTCCTCAGGAATGTGACAGTTCTAATTACAGGCCTGGGCAACTGCCCTGCCAGTAGGCAGAAGGGGCCAAGATGATGGATCACGTGACAGAGGTGCCAAGAAGCAGGCCTTTGACATGGTTTTCAGTTGGTTATATAGTATAGAATGTTTCAAGGCAGTCCTTGCTACAATTTTATTGTGTATGGGACCAGTTTAAGAACTTCCATGCTTCCTGTGTGGTACATATATGCAACACAATATTAGCCATAAAAAAAGGATGAGATCTTGCCATTTGCAATAACATGGATGAATCTAGAGGGTATTGTGCTAAGCAAAATAAGTTGGACTGAGAAATACCACGATTTCACTCATATGTGTAATCTAAAAAACAAAACAAATTAACAAAAAGCAAAATCGGACCTATAAATATAGAGAAAAAAACTGATGGTTGTCAGTGGGGAGGAGTGCAGGGGTTGGGCAAAACAGGTGAAGGGGAGTGGGAGACACAGGCTTCTGATTATGACATGAATAAGTCACAGGAATAAAACGCACAGCATAAGGAATATAATCAATGATATGATAACAGCCTCATATGGTGACAGAGGGTAGCTACAACTTGTGGTGAGCACACTATAATGTATAGAGATGCTGAATCACTATGCTGTGTACTGAAATTAACACAATGTTATGTGTTAAGTAGACTCAAAAAAAAAAGAGCTTCCATACTTCCTATGAAAGGACTAGATAAAAGTAATTAGTAATTAGCATATTTCACACCATTGCTTCTAAGGGAGAGTCTCTTTTTTAACTTACTTGGAAGTGCTTGGTCTGTCTACTTCTCTACCTCTCCTCAGGCAAGCCACACTCCTGGTCAGCATTATCTTGTGCCTGGGTTACTGCGATGGCCTCCTAACTGGTCTGTATGCCTCTTCTTTGTCTCTCTCTCTTTTTTTTTTAATTTTAATGTTTATTTTTGAGGAAGAGAGAGACAGAGTGTGAGTGGGGGAGAGGCAGAGAGAGAGGGAGACACAATCTGAAGCAGGCTGCAAGCTCTCAGCCATCAGCACAGAGCCCGACGCAGGGCTTGACCTCACAGACCACGAGATCCTGACCTGAGCCGAAGTCAGACGCTTAACCAGCTGAGTCACCCAGGCGCCCCTTTGCCTCTTTCTAATCCAGTTTCCACACAGCAGCCTGAGTGAGGTTTCTAAAACATAAATATGATCATGTGTTCCCTGGTTTAAAATATCTCCTACTGTCGTAGGAAAAACAGGACAATTTTTGACAAGAATATCATAACCTACGTGATGTGGCCCTTTCTTGCCTTGCCAGCTTCATCTAGACTGACCACCCTGTGCATCAGCAGTCTCGGCTTCTCTCACTCCCAAGCCACACCTGCCTCCAAAGCCTTGGACTATGGGTTGCCACCTGAAGCCAAAGGCCTACATGTGCATTTGTGACATTTTGCTTCAGTTTAGTCTTCTGTAAAATGGGGAAAATAACAATACCAGTCTCCATGCTTGCTGGGTGGGTTACAGAAGTTAATGCAGTGAGGAAAGCCTACGTTGGTAAATGCTCCATAAAGATGAGTGATCATTATTTACCAACTTTAGCTCCTGGATGTCTTTCTGATCTCAGCCCAAATGTCAGCTTTTCAGGAGAACACTGTGTGACGATCCCCCAGCGTTGGTCAGGTTTTCCTATAGATGCTCTCACAGCATCCGGAACTTCTCCCTTCATAGCATGCTTTGTAATTATATATGATAAGGTTGATTTGTTTGCATACTTAAAAAAATCTGATCAGGGTCGATATCCCTTATAAGACAAGTTCCAGAAAAACAGGGGCTGCCGTGTCTCCTGGGTTTGCCCAGCATATAGCAGGCATTCAATAAATGTCTGCTAAATGACTAAGCTTAAGTAGGTTAGCCAACACTTTCCCATGGATCAGACAAGACTTCTATGCTTTCCCTGTAGTGACATCCATATGCCCGAGGGGGCAGGGTCTGAGTGCCCACCCCTTCTTCCAACTCCTCTCAATTCAATTTTCTCAACTAATGAGCTGGGTGGGGCTTGTAAAGCAGAACCAGGGCTGGGAGTCAAGAGAATGGGTTTTGGTGCTAGCTCTCTTTCAGTGTGGTTTCATGACCTTGACGCAGACATTCAGCTTAAATTGGGGGCCTACATTTATCTCCTAAATGTGTAAAACAAGAGATTTGGGGGTGTCTCTGTGGCTAATTTGGTTGAGCGGCTGACTTCGGCTCAGGTCATGATCTCACAGTTCGTGAGTTCGAGCCCCACGTCGGGCTCTGTGCTGACAGTCCAGAGCCTGCAGCCTGCTTAGGATTCTGTGTCTCCCTCTCTCTGCCCCTCCTCCACTCATGCTCTCGTTCTCTCAAAATAAATAAACATTTAAAAAAAATAAGAGATTTAACTTTTTTTTTTTTTTTTTTTTTTTTTTTTTAAGAAACTAGATCTCCTGCATGCAGGAAATCTTGGGGCAATGCGAACCATAAAACAGACTTCTCATAGTGCAGGCTGAGGTGTGCTGGGCGAGTCCAGCTTCAGGCTCCTGGCCATGGGTGCTCTTCAGGGCACAGTTTGGAGACTACTGCCCGACATGCCCTTGGTGCCCAGCTAGTCAGGCCTGCTGCTCCATCCCCGGCCTCTGGTGTAGCTACACCAAGCAGCTTCAAGCATCTAAGACCAAAGGCTCTCTCCTGTTTTCCCAGCCAAGAGGTCTTTGGCAACCAGAGGGGTGAATCACAGTGTCCTTGGCTACCTCTGTATCCAACCGTGACACCATGACACTTTAGCTGTCATGTTTCCTTAAGGGAACTCAGTGAGCCACGTAATATTCTCCATATGTGGATGGTGTCCAGATTTACTGCTCAAATACTCACTCTTGGACATTCAGTGATGACTGGGAGGTCTGAAAGAGATGATGAGTCATGGAGCCGTACCCAGAGTGGGCACAGAACCCTCATGAAATCCAGTCCAGGCTGTTGGCCTGAACCCAGTTCTGGCTGGTTGGAGCAAATAAGGGAGTCCTGTACAGTAGGCATGAAGTCACTACAAATTCATTCACTCATTCAACATTTACCAAGCTACAACAGGTATCCAGTGTTTTGGATCTCTACTGCTCTGCAGGGTCAGGCCCCAATGTCTTTGCTTTATCTCCATGAGGTCAGGAGACACTGCTTGATGGAGACAGAGTAGGGGAAGGAGTGATGCCCCAGCTGTCTGCCATGCTCTTCTCTTCCCAAGAGGATCCAGCTACACCTATGGCCTACTAGCTTTCCAGGTACCAGACTTCCCATTCACTTTTTACATTATAGAACAGGGTTTTATATAACAAATTAAAAGTAAATCATAACACTGTCTTACCACTATGGCCTGTTAAAATGCAGAGTCCAGAGGAATGGGATGGGGAGAGAGAGACTGGTTCTCATCTTAACACGACCTTCTTGCAGTTTCATTTACTCACAGTGCTATTTTCAGAAGTAATAACTGTATCTTGCATTTGGTTCCTTTGGAGAAAACATGTGGGAATAGCTCTCTTCCTTGCAGCTTTCAGATTCTGTAAGCCTAGTAGGCTGCACCCCTTCTCTTCATTCTGACATGAGAGCAGTCAGGTAAGCTTGGGGTCAGCTCCAAGTGCACAATGATTGTACTCACAAGAACCTGGAATGACGTTCAACATTGCAGGGGGAGCAGTTCACGCACTGTTTTGGTCATGCCTCATTTAAAGCTGAGTTTTAAAAAATATGGGCTAGCTACAGTACAATGAAGTTAATTTAACAGGTGGTAACCAGCATTAAAAAAATTAACAGGGGCGCCTGGGTGGCTCAGTCGGTTGAACCTCCGACTTCGGCTCAGGTCATGATCTCACAGTTCGTGAGTTTGAGCCCCGCGTCGGGCTCTGTGCTGACAGCTCAAAGCCTAGAGCCTGCTTCGGATTCTGGGTCTCCCTCTCTCTGCCCCTTCCCCACTCATGCTCTGTCTCTCTCTGTCTCTCAAAAATGAATAAATGTTAAAAAAAAATTTTTTTAATTAAATAACAGAACAGAAAATATCAGGTGCAATCCAGATTTTCTGTGAAATTTTCTTTCAGGTGTGTGCGTGTATGTGTGTGTGTGTTGGGTTATGTGCATGGCAAGACGTAAAATTCCAAGGGATGTATTATTTTAACTATATTTTTATTTGCTTATTTATCATATTTAACTTTAAGTTATGCTAGTTCCAAAAACAATTGAGAGGAATTTTTGTTTGTTTTTTTAAGGCTGTGCAAATTTATTTAAACAAGCAAATATGCTTCATCCCCTACTGCATCCTGGAATTACCTTCAATTGTAAATTCATCCCTCAAAATGAAGAGTATTAAACTTGAATGTTTTCATGAGAACAAATTTAATCTGGCTAAGCAATCATGAAATGTGAAATAAATGACTAAGACTACAGAGGCAGTTTTCTTTCAGAGCCTGTAATTATCTACCTCAAGATTTATGTATAAACAAATTATGATATTTATGCCCAAATCTTTCTTTCATCCAGTCATTCATCAGCAACTAAATTCATCTACTTAGCAAAAGGCACATACTGTTTTGCAGTACTTTGTTGGCTGGAACGAAATTGCAGGGACAAAAGGACACAGGCTGCAGCATTAATGGGAAGCCAGGCATGATCACTGAGCCTTTTCAGGCCCATCAGGGCACACTAATCGATGGCCACACATCAAGGCTGTGGATGATCAATTGGTGCTGTGGGACGGCACTGGGTAAGACGGTGTAAAGGCAAATCATGAGGAACATGGAAATGAGTTTAGCATCTGAAAGGAGGGGTAGATTCCTTTGCTTGTTTATGCACTGTTTTGGTCATGCTTGATTTGGAGCTGAGTTTTTCAAAATATGGGCCAGCTACCATATGAGGAAATTAATTTAATGGGTGGTAACTGACACTTAAAAAAAATGAAACAGTAGTACAGAAAATATCAGAGTGCATTCCAGGTTCTTCGTGAAAGTTTTCTTTTTGTGTGTGTGTGTATGTGTGTGTGTGTGAGCGTGTGTGTTTGTGGCATCATGTACAATGCCTTTCTTAGTTCGGTTCGAAGCCGGTACAGTCTGAAACACTATCCCACAGGACGAAGGGGGTGGAGGCAGACATGTAGGTCCAGCTGTGTGTCTTGTGTTTTTTTGACATTGCCTCAGAGAAAAGCTAAGAAAAGGCACCAAGGGAAGGTTTTTCACAGATCTCATCCACAGAGTTGGGACATAACTGAAATAAGGACAGCTCAAATACTAGGCCTTGTCCTGAGGGGACTCAGCCACCCCCGTTCATGACATAGGTCAAGTCATGATGACCTTTTATAATAGGGTTGTTTCCATCCTCACTCTGCAGATGAGGAGATCAGACAGAGACAGGATCCCGCCACCACTCAGTGGCACAGCCATCATGACCCCAGAGTCTTCACTTCTACCCAGTGGTGCCCCATGACTTACTCCGATGGGATTTTCCCTGGTCTGGTGCTCTCAGCCCATCTAACTCCCCTGGAGTTACTTAAATGGCTCCCAGATGTTTGACCGCAACACTGCTCACACTAAGAAATTCACATCACCACCAGTGCCCGCCACTGTTCTTGTCACACTTATGTCCTGCATGCTATGCACTTGGGAGCTAGCTGTCCTCACCATCTCACATACATCTTTTGCCATGAAACAATGTATGTTCATATGAATAATGTTAAATGCCTAACCTATTTTAGTCTAGTCTGTTAAAAAAATTTTAACCCACTAATTTATATCACAACCATTAATGGATGTAATCCAGTTTGAAATTTTTCTTTAGCCTATGTCTACCAAGAGATAAAATACTTACGAAGGAACTGAATTAGTAAGGAATCAATTATGTAGATACCAGCATTCTTTACTTTTTCTTTTATTTTAGGGAGAGAGAGAGAGAGAGAGAGAGAGCGAGCAAGCAGGGGAGACGGGCAGAGGAAGTGAGAGAGAGACTGTTAATCTTGGGGCTTAATCCCACGACTTGGGATCAGGACCTAAGCCAAAATCAAGAGTCAACTGACTGAGCCACCCAGGCACCCTCAGCATTACATGAAGTAGGTCCCCAGTGTCACCATTTTGATTGGTATATTTTCACTGGTGGGCAGTCTCAATACCACTGCATGCCAGAACACAGCTATTTACACTTTATGAAGTGCCTTCCCAGGAGTACACACACCACCTCACGTCATTTTCACAACAATGTGGCACTTTGAGTATTATCTCCATTTTGAAACAAAGCTAACAGGTTCAGAGAGGGTGTGACCTGCTCATGGTCTCTGATGTGAGTCAGGAAGGAAGACTTCTGACCCTATGTTGTGTTTCTTTCTTTTCATAATTTGTGTTTCTTTGGCTGATTGCAAAAGCAGCATGCATTTGTTGTTTGAAAATAATTGGAAGTGCGAAGAAGAAAGTAAAAATTACCTGTATGCTCTTTTTTTTTAATTAAAAAATTTTTTTTCAACGTTTATTTATTTTTGGGACAGAGAGAGACAGAGCATGAACGGGGGAGGGGCAGAGAGAGAGGGAGACACAGAATCGGAAACAGGCTCCAGGCTCTGAGCCATCAGCCCAGAGCCTGACTTGGGGCTCGAACTCACGGACCACGAGATCGTGACCTGGCTGAAGTCGGACGCTTAACCGACTGCGCCACCCAGGCGCCCCACCTGTATGCTCTTTTTAGTGATAACCCCTTTTTTAACATTTTTGGGTACTTTTTTTTTGTACCGTTCAGGGTATTTTTTATTTTTAATCTTTTAAAAATAGGATCACCTTAGATAGCCCACACAGAGACGGCCAAAGCAGCAATCTCTTCAAGGAGAGGGTTGTGCCCCACCAAAGCCTGCCTTTGCACTGCTGATAAAAGTCAGTTACCAGCCAAGCCCTCCTCCTTCCCTTCTTCCTAATTCTTGAAAGTACTTCAATGCCCCAGGTAGTGGTAGTGGGCAGGGGGCATGGTAGGAAAGACTGACTGAGCTAGACTCAAAAGTTTTGGGACATTATAGGTTCCAAACAGAAGGAAAAAAAAGAGGTTTTCTAACTAAAACTACCTAACACTAAGGAGAGAGAGAAGGAGGGAGTGGGGGGAGGGCGGGGGGAGTGCATGCCTTCAAGAGCAACAGTACCTATTGCTTCCAGGACGCTCATAGTCCTAAGTCCCGGTACACAGTAGTAAAGTTAGGACTGGAACCCAGAGTTCCAGCTCCTGCCCGTGAACCTACAAATCAAATCCTGTCACCTTGATCTATGAAGGCCTTATTTATTTTGTTTATGCTTAAAATTTTTTATATGACATGTTGCTTTTTGATATAAACTGACTTTTGGCTGGGGCCTCACAGTAATCTTTTTATTTTACATGTATATTTTATTTTTTTAATTTTTTTATATGTTTGTTTTTGAAAGAGAGAGAGAAACAGAGTGTGAGCAGGGGAGGGGCAGAGAGAGAGGGAGACACAGAATCCAAAACAGGCTCCAGGCTCTGAGCTGTCGGCACAGAGCCCAGATGCGGGGCTCGAACCCATGAACCATGAGATCATTACCTGAGCTGAAGTTGGACAGTTAACTGACTGAGCCACGCAGGCGCCCCTGCATGTATATTTTATGCATATATTTTATATATATTTATAATATACATAAATAAATGGGAGCTGACATAATCATTAAACCAATAAATTATTGTTAGGAATGTCTCTGAATAAGATTTACAAGTTACTATATATGTGTATTATACATCTATTACATATCATAGAAATATACATAATATATATTATATGTTAAATTGTAGTAAAAATAATAATAACAGTTACAAAGACAAAGACACAAAGTAAGTTATCTGGACATTGTGGCCAGTGTAATCCTTCTGAAACAATTACCTGTATAAAGAAATGTATTGGAGTGTCCTCCTACCACGATGTCCACGCCCTTCACTTTCTGAGCGATGAGTTTATCCATTTCAAAACCAGAGTGTCCCAGTGCAATAATTTTGTTCACATTTAGAGTTTTTAGTTTATCTACTTCAGGTTGCAATGCGGTGATTTCATCTTCAAATACTAAATTCCCTCCTAAGGAACAAGATAAGTAAAATGCACATTTATTAATAATTTTTATTATATTACTTATTACACATACTAACACATAGAGTCAAATCACCTTAATCTACCGAAGCTCTTAAATTACTGAAACCAAAACATATTTATAAGTTAAATATAAAATCCCTAAAATGCCAATAAAAATTCGCATCATAATCTTCAGTTACATTCACTTAATGTTGTATTAGTTTAAGGTTGTGAATGATACCATGTTGCTCTAATTCAATCTCAAGCTATGAGGAGGCTTCAGATCTGGAAGCCTATCTATTTTTTAAAAATCTGTTTTTGCCTGAGCACATCAGCATGTTGTGCTATGCATGTCAAGTCACTATGGTGTTGACACAGCTTAAATGTATACAGTGCTGTGTGTTGGTTCTATCTCAATAAAACTGAGTGGGGGGTGGGTGGGGAGGAACCTAGAGTACCTCTAAGGCTTTGTTTGCAAGTTCAGGATAATCCGTCTTCAAACTTAAAACTCTGCTGGCAACTAGTCCTTGAATGCCAAGCTTAACACACCAGTTGACAACTGTCTTGTTCATTTGGTAAGGCTGACACTAGAGCAGTACTGAGCTCTGCATTAGACAGGGTCTCAGTCACACATTGCTGGCACTCAGCTGTGGACATTCTTCTCTGGCCACTTACTCCCCCTTGTAGTAGTAAAGGGAGCTTGCGCCCATGGGACAGACTGGTGAGTGTGGGTGTGACTGTGCAGACCCACACCCTGAAAATTAGCAACTCACAGACGTGCCGTTGGACTCGTGGTGCTGTCACTGACGCACAGGTGACATTTAAACATCAGGAGTTGTAACAGCTCTGCCACCATTGTCTGCCATGAAAACATCAAGAATAATCTGCTTCTTGCTGATTACTCCAAGAAGTCCAGGGCTCCCTGGTCACTCCTCAGTGCCATGTCACTTTCTCTGTCAGTTCCCTGAGCCTCCCTTTAAATTGACAAGGTATGTCCTCCTCCATGCCTCACTTGCTGTTCCCCTACTGTTTAGCACTTAGCACCTTCTGACACACCAAATATCTTACTCATTTATTTGCCCACTAAACCTGTAAACTCCAGTAGGCAGGGATTTTTTTTTTTTTTTTTTTTTTTTGGTCAGCAGCCCTGGTGCCTACACACAGGCACTCAGAGGAAAGAAAAAGAAGAGGAAAAGAAAAAGAAAAGAAAAGAAAAGAAAAGAAAAGAAAAGAAAAGAAAAGAGAAAGAAGGAAGGAAGGCAGAGAAAGAAAGAAAGAAAGAAAGAAAGAAAGAAAGAAAGAGAAAGAAAGGAAGGAAGAAAGAAAGAAAAAGAGGAAGGAAGGAAGGAAGGAAGGAAGAGAAAGAAAGAAAGAAAGAAAGAAAGAAAGAAAGAAAGAAAGAATAAATATTGAGACCTTCTGAGAACACTACCATTCTCTGCTTTAGTTTGGCTGTAACTAGTCTTTGGACAAAGTTCAGAGAAATGCCTCTGAGAACAAAGGAATGTATTCTCCTAACGTGTCAGGAGCCTCTTGGGATCAGTCATCACACATATACAAAAGCATGGGGTATGTTTCAGGATATCTTGAAGGGGGTTGTAGGAATTCCATTACCTAGCTAAAATAAATTAAATGTGCTAGAAATACCAGTTATACCTGTGGGTACATAGGCAGCAGGACTGGAGGGATGGGGTTGGATCAGGGGCCAGAGATCTGTAGGAAGAACCCATGCACTGGGCCTGTGGTCTTGGTAGAAAGAAAGTGTCCCTAGAAATACTGTTCTATCCCCCACACCCCCCATCCCAGTGCTGGGATCAGTCCCGACACAATTCAGCCTTTCTCTCCTGGGAGCTGCGACGACAGCATCATCCCTTCAGATCCCCCTTCTGTTACAACCTAGTAAAGGGCTAATATGGGGTGCTATCAGAACCCCAGCAAAGGGGGACTTATTTCTGGAGCCCCTGTGTCTCTCCACCAACAACCTCTCCTTTCTTACTGGCGACTATTCAAGAAGGGATAACCTTTTCTCCCCATCATGCCTGAACTCCTTGATCATTCAGGAGGCCCTACAATCCAGTCCTCACCCAGATTTTGCTTTCCCTGATTGGAACCTGTGTTCCAAGGAACTGAACTATATGCTCCTTTGTGACTGTGGCCCCCACACTTCCCTGCTCTCATGTGTTCATTCTAGCAACATTTATTGAGAACTTCCCACTTGCTGGGTATGATACAAAACATGGAGCAGTGAATGAGACAGATAAGGTCCCTGCCCTCATGAGGCTTGCGTCCTAGCTTGTGACCTCACCGCGGGAATGCCCTTTGCCCCAGGATGCTTGTGTGCCCTCGAGGTGGCCAAGGAGGTTCTTCAAGTCTACAGGACCTCCAAGCTAGTCACTCACCCCCTGCTCCTAAAAGACGTTGCCCCACTCCCTGACTTTGTTCTTAGCTCTCTTATGGCATTTAATTACATTCTATTTTAAATGAACTCAAAAGCCAGCGGGTAGAATAGAAATTATAGAGACACATAATTAATTCAAATATTCAAGGCCACATCTTTATCCAAGGATCCTATGCTGGCCTCTCTACTAGGTTCTGGATGCTCACTGAGAAGAGACCCAGGCTCTGTCCTCAGCTGTTCAGGCCAGCACACGAAGCTGACAGTAAGAGACAAGTGTAATAAGGGGGAGAGGTGTTTGCTGTGGGAGCTGGGGACCCAGAGCAGGAGTGTCCAACCTGACGGGAACCAGGGGCAAGGGCAGCAAACCCGGGCCATGTCACCCCAGGCCTACTGACATTGGCAATTGTTCTGTCAGCAGTCATGCAGCCTGGTTCACTCTACAATCTGCATATGCTCCTCTTTGCAGAAAACCCCTGGAAGGCCCGAACCACAGCAACCCCCTCAAACTGGGGGGAGGTCGGATCACCAACCAGAGTGGGAGGCAGAATGAAGCAGAGGAGCTGGGCAGGGTTCAGAGCAGCCTAAGACTGTCCAGGTCCCACTGGCGGGACCACACACTTCTTAGAAGAGCACTTCTGAAACATGTTGAGAGCCGGTGATTCATCATGTCCACAACTACCCCCGGGCTCCATAATGACCTCAAAAACACCTATTTATTGACTGTGTGTCACACAGTATGCAAAGGCTTAGTCACCTGTGGGACAGATGCCTACCTGCCACCTGGAGTGCCTGATAGTCCCCACCGCCCCTACCAGCAGAGAGGAGAGAAGGCCTGTGCCTGCCCTGTCTCCAGGCTGGCTGTACAACCTTTCCCTCAGAGCAGAGCCATTCTGCTCAGGGCCAAGCAGGGCTGACCTTGTTGCTGTTTCCAATGGCTTGGACCTATTGTCACAACAATAATAAATATATCATTTTTTAATTGTTAAATGATAGTAAGCCCTTCATCAGTTAATTCTTTTTTTTTTTTTTTTTAATTTTTTTTTTCAACGTTTATTCATTTTGGGGACAGAGAGAGACAGAGCATGAACGGGGGAGGGGCAGAGAGAGAGGGAGACACAGAATCAGAAACAGGCTCCAGGCTCCGAGCCGTCAGCCCAGAGCCCTACGCGGGGCTCGAACCCACGGACTGCAAGATCGCGAGATTGCGAGATCGTGACCTGGCTGAAGTCGGACGCTTAACCGACTGCGCCACCCAGGCGCCCCAATTAATTCTTAATGAAAACCCTTATTTCTGGATAATACCAGCTCCTAGTTTTCCTTCTCCTCTTTCTCTTTTTCTTTCTTTTTCTCCCTTCCTCCCTCCCTTCCTTCATTCCTTTCTTTTTTTTTTACACTATATTCACCACAAGGTAGCTACCACCTGTCACCACACAATGCTACTATAATACCACTAACTTCCCTATGCTGTATCTTTTATTTCTGTTAGTTTCCCTTTTTTTCTCCAAATATGGGAAGAAAATTGGTTTGCATAATTTAGAAAAAATATCATTTTTGTTCTTACTGCCAAAGTGTTTTGGTGAAAGTGTTCCTGTAAAAGTGGCTCAAAAATGTTTCTTTTTTATAAAATAACCATTTTTTAAAGTTTATTCATCTTGAGAGAAAGAGAGAGAATACATGAACAGGGTGGGGAGAGAAAGACAGAGACAGGGAGAGAGAAAATTCCCAGCAGGGTCCATTGTCAGCACAGAGCCTGATGCAGGGCCTGAACTCATGAGCCATGAGACCATGACCTCAGTGAAATCAAGAGTTGGACGCTTAACTGACCAAGCCACCCAGGTGCCCCCAAAATGTTTCCTGAATGATTTTAGGGTTATATGTGTATGTATGTACATATACAGATATATATACTATATGAAATATAGCATATATAAAAAATATTTATATTAGGATATGTATACCATGAGACCTTTCAAGGATATGTATTTCTCAAAAGCTGGATACAACAAAGTCATTAAAAAGTAACAAAAAGGGAACAAGGAGAGTTAACTAGACATAATAATCATACTAGAAAAGGAAAGGTAAGGTAAATTGAGGTAACGCCCTAGCTTTGGGCTCTCTGGCTCTGCAGGCAATAGGGCAGTGAATTATACAGCTTTTATTCTCCAGTAAGTAACTCTGTAATGTTTAGTACTGGATGTAAATGGCTTTCTTGTCCAATTTTGAATGCACTGAATTAAACAAAGATACTGTGTATGTCAACAAAGAAGTTCAGTGAACAAAACAGCAATGTCTGTAAGAAGTAATTTAGAACAATGTGGAAGTCACCAGACTGGTTTTATCAATGTTAACCTAAGTACGCCATTTGCCCAACACAGCACGCTGTTCCTACTCTTGCCTACAGCCCATACAAATAATGCCAAGCTCTGATTTAATACATCTATTTGCAAGCAACAAGTGCTATAAAAGTAGAAAATACCTGGATTTGAGAGATAAGGGGTTTCTTTTGAAGTATATCCAACAATTCCCACAACTTCATCCCCAACAGGAAGAATTTTATATGGCAAATAAAGTCCTGATATTTGAGATGCTAGTGGCCCCTTGGCTTTAATATTTGCACTCAGAATTGGAAATCTGGCCTCTTTGAGGAGTGGATCAATCAGTCCTTCTACGCCATTATCAAATTCGTGATTTCCCAGTGCCTAGTAGAAAGGGAAAAGAGAACAAGAATTAGGTACTCTGGAATTTCTGTAAAAACAAAAATATACTGTAAAGAATACTACATTAGCCCAGTGGCTCCCAAACCTGATAGGGTTCTAGGAGGCTGATGGCATGACCTCTGTCGTCCTCACAACAGGAGATTTTACTCAGTGACCCTGGCGCTGGGCCCATGGACACACAGATCATCAGGTTCATTTGAGAACTGCTTCCCACATCCCACAGCATCTACTGAAGGTGGCATCAGTCCATGTAAGAGTCACTTGCAATGCTGTCCCTGCTGTCCTCAGATGTGGGGCAAGTTGGAGAGTCTGCCATTTCCTAAGCTCTGCCCAGGCTTTGCAAGTTGGTTTCTCTCATAAACCCACATTTCAACCCCCCAATGCAATTGTTTCAACATCCCATCTGCTGGGAGAACCATTAAAGTCAACAGGATTTTAGCAAAAGGTGACTGGAAATGTATTGTTGGTAGAGATGCCAGTGACCTCTCCTCCTCTGGTGTCCACATCGTCTCGGTCATTTCTCCTTTATGTTCCCACAACTATGTCTTCCCAAGGGCTGTGTGGTCCTCTAATTCTTTGGGGAAAATGAAGATCCCCCAAGGTAACAGGAGATGGCATTCTCTGCATTTTGCAGGGGGGCACGGGCTTCCTCCTTCGGGCAGCTCTGGGCCGTCGTGGGTTTCATTCCCAGCAGCTTCGCGTCCCAGGAAGATCAAGATGGTGAAATGTTCACCGACCTTCAGGGCATTGTTAACCCACTCGGAACACAGGACTTGGTGGGGAGCTGGCATGGTTTACAGGCAGCCTCACCTCCCACCTTCTTTGCTCTCTCCCATTCCTCACTGCTCTGGGAGGGGCTACTGGGTGCAAAACAACCTCTTTGACACCTGGCAGCTTCCCCCAGAGTAATACTGACAAAACACGCATTCCAGCCACCTCCTCTGAAAAACCCTCCGCCCCTTTCTCCCTTGGCCCTAGCATAAGCCCATGTCCCCCAGGCACCTACCTTCCTGTGCTGGCTGCAAGGCTGTTTTGCTAACTTAGTACTTAAACTAGTGAATCTCAAACTCTCCCACGGCACGCCTGATTTTGCTTCACTTTGCCGTTCATCTGGGAATAGACCTGAAAAGTGCTGACTGGTGACCTCTCAACCCAGATTAGGGCCCTCCTGCATTCTCTTACAGGCCCCACTCCTTTCCTTCCTAGCACATTGCATACTCCAATGGCATGTTAAGCATGTCCGTGGAGTCCTCGCCAGACTGTGTGCTCCCTGAGCCACCATCCATGTCCTGCTGTCCTCACCCTGCTCGGCGCTGCAGCCCTTCTCCACCCACACAGGTGCCCCTCTCAACATCTGTGGCTCAAAGAATTGTGTGTTTATGTCCTCATGCATATGTTTATACAGAGCAATACAATGTCTTCACATTCCCACACACCTGTCTCCCTAATGAAAGTCAGAATTTCTGAATTTGCCTCCTCCCCCACCTCCTCCCCCACCTCGGAGTGTCCATCTTTACTTCTTCCTCTTAACTAATGATTTCTCTCTTAAAGGCTGACCTAAGTCTTAAAGGACCTCCCAGCCTTGGGTAATCATCTTTTTATCATCTCTTTGTTACTGATTATTATTTTTAGTGTTTGTTTATTTTTGAGAGAGAGACAGAGTGCGAGCAGGGGAGGGGCAGAGAGAGGGACACACAGAATCTGAAGTAGGCTCCAGACTCTCAGCTGTCAGCACAGAGTCGATGCGGGGCCCAAACCCACGAACCACCATGAGATCATGACCTGAGCCGAAGTCAGATGCTTAACCAACCGAGCCACCCAGGTGCCCCCTTTTTATCTTCTCTTTAGAACACCATGATTTCTTCCTGTGGTGAAATCAGTCTCTCTTATGAGATTACAATTAACTATCCTGCTTAATTGTAAAGTCTTAAAAAGTGAATATTTCTATCATTCTTCATGGAGGATTATCCAATGTGTCAGTCACCTTGCAGTTTACCAACAGCAATATATTGGTACCATTTGGCAATGGTTGGAGTTACCTTTTTCATTTATTTGTGGCTGTCTCCTTGCATGGTTGTCAACCTTGCATGGTTGTCTCCCACTTTAACGGGTGGTGGGTGTCAGAAATAAAGTCTTGAAGACAAGACCAGGTCTCAGAGAACCTTATGGCTCAAAGAGCTCAGGAATGTTGAGTTTTATCACAAGAGCAGCGAAGAGTCCCTGTAGGACCTTAAAGTCGAGATTGACAAGATAAGCTTTGCATTTTAGAAAGGTTATTCTGGCAGCACTATGTTGAATGGTTTAGAGAAGGGAATGGCACCAGCAGAAAGCCAGTGTGGGAGCTGATGCAGTGATCCAAGAGGGAACAGTGAGGACTGCATGCAGGGGAATGGATGGAACCAAAACATTGAGGCAAAGGTGGGATACTGGTTGTGGTGGGGTGGGGGGGGGGGCAGTGGTTGGTGAGGAAGAGTGAATGGGGGGCATTCAGCTGCCCAGGGATTTCTGGCTTTATTGACAGGATGGTGATGGCAGCTTGGGCCAACATGAGGATTTCTGGGGGAAGGGGCTTTGAACACAGTAAATGTCGGTTCTTGTGAGTCCTTGGAGGGAAGTGGCCATGTGGCAGTTGGACATAGACGTTAGTACTACCACGCAAGGTTAGCACTACCAATCATGAGCTTGACCTGAGCACACTTCTAAATCACAGCTTCCTCTGGAAGGGCAGCAAATGAACAAAGCAAAGGTTGTAATGAAAATGAGTCAGCATTTACCAAGCACTTGCCACACGCCAGCATCGTGCAAAGTGATTTTGTTAAGAAAGACTGATTTTGTGCTGTGAGATTGGTATTATTACTAATATCATTTTACAGATGAGGAAAACTGAGATCTAGAGATATAATGAATTGTTCAAGGTCACGCAATTAGTGAGTGGTAGAGCTGGGATCAGAACCACTTATGTTTGACTGCAACCTTCTTAACCACTATGCTTATATACAAAGAGCTCTGCATCAGGCCTGGTATATATAGGGATTACTCAAAATAAAATCCTAAGTACCTGCCATTTTCCATGCTTGGACTCATCTTTGTCCCTTTGTATATAACAGATAAATGATGATTGATAGATCTAAATATAGATAGGTAGGTGAATAGAAACGATAGAATAGAATAGGATAGAATAGAATAGAAATTTCTTTTTTATACCATGCTTTTACTACTTTATTCAATTAATGGCTCTATCTCCTGAAGTGTGATGATCCTTCTTCCCGTGGACCCTTCATTGAGCTCCCTCTCTGAGTTAGGTGCACATTCTCTGCTCTACTGCTCACCTCTGTGCAGCGCCTGCACCTGCCTCCTGAACCCCTCTAGCACCTAGCACAGACTGTGGAGAAGAGCAGGGAGGCACCGCTGAATGAATACATGAATGAGCAGAAGAATCTCTAACAAATTTCTTTCTTCTATACACAGCTAACTTTTCCTACAAAAATGTATTCCTTTGCAGAAAACTGCCTTTGTAAATACTTACTTTCCTATAAACTCATATTTTCATTTCCCCACCATGACTTTCTCCGACCCATTTCTCCTCCATTGCATTCACTACAAGTTCATCATTCATAAGCTCTTCAGAAGGAATATCATACCACTTGCTTGAGAACACCACGCTCCCTGCAGGCAAACAGCAGGTGCTCAAGAAATGTGTTAAATAAATTGATTTTTTAAAGTTTTAATTTTAACTCCAGTTAGCTAACACACAATGTTATAGTACAATACAGATGTACCGTACAGAAAAAAATTCTTATTCATTTCTATAATTTTTATTAACATGAAAATACCTTAGGAAGAGTCTGCCCAAGAGCACTCAGAACAATGAAAGACATCCATGTCCCTTTACATCTTACAGAGCATTTGTAACACACACATAAGAGAATTTATGCAAATTCATACTGCAGTATTGTTCCACTTTTCTGGGTCCTATCTAAATATTCCCACCCCCTCCTTAAGTGCGCTTGTCATTTTTTTTGCTGTTCTGCCCACAGCCTCCCCCATGACTTTAACAACAGATCCTGATCTGAGCTAAACTGTTACCGGCTCTTATTGCTGTAATCCTCACATCAGGCAAGTGTTTTTTCTGACCCAAATCATATATTTTTTAAGTGTTTTAATGTTTGTTTATTTTTGAGAGGGACAGAGACAGACAGCAGCAGTGGGGGTGGGGGGTGGTACAGAGGATCTGAAGTGGGCTCTGCAATGACAGCAGAGAGCCTGATGTGGGGCTCGAACTCATGAACCATGAGATCATGACCTAAGGCGAAGTCGGATGCTCAACCGACTAAGCCACCCAGGTGCCCCTGACCTAAATCATATTCTTATGCTTTCTCCTTCTCTCTTTTATTTTTGCTTTCCAAACACTGCATTTCTAATATTGGGTTCCTCTGTCTACAAGCCCTATTCATTCACTGATTCTAGATCTGACAACCTTGTATATTTTTACCATAAACACTAAATTTCACCAAATGCACTTTTCTGTAACTTAAGAGAGCTGAACCAAACAAAATGACCTCCACCATTGAAATCAGAGAAATTTAATGCGTGCACCTGGTTTAGCCCTGGCTCCCCACCCTCACTGCTCTCTTCATGCAGAAGAAGCCTAAAACACTATTTAAAAAGACAAAAAAGAAAAAAAAACTATTACTCTTCTATGAAAAAAACTTTCCTCACTTTCCATCTAGCCCAGCCCAGCATGTTCAACCACCTGAACACCTGAAATGCTGCTGCCATTTAAAGCTAAAAACAAATGAAAATGTAAGGACAGGAAGAGATCTGATTGAAAATCCTCTTATTAAATTAACTCTGAGGAACAGAGTCTGATTTGCTTAACATCTTCTTTAGGGGTATGTTAATATTTACATTTGATGTGGATAGTTTGTCAAAGTCTAGTGGCTTTGGAGAAACTCTGTTGACTAAAGATAAAGCCCAGAGAGATTTTCAGGTCATATGAAGCAGTACTGGAAGAATGAAGATATTTTAAGACTTCTGACTCCAAGTTTCTCCCTGGATTATTAAAAATACCCTGCAGTGAGGACTGAGGGAAAGCTTGTGTCTACACTTCGGTTATCATTCTCATGAATTCTGAATACAGGCCAAAATCTACCTTCCCATTGTGGGTAAACAGTTTCCTTATTTTCAGGTGATTATGAGGTGACTACATCTCTTATCATTTTATTTCCAAATGCACTGTGTGCTAAACAGAATTTAAGCTAACATTCAATCACTGTCTCTTGGATACACTGCAAACAAATGCATGATATCATAATACCATTCTCCCCTTCTTCCCTACCTCTTCCTCTGTCCATGAAAGATGCCAACTAATTAACTTAATTGATCTTTCCCACTCGGTTTGGACTGAGCCTCAGAATCCTTCTTACCTTAGCCCTACAGGGAGTTACTGTCAATCAACTACAGCTGGCACTGGAGATGAAATTGTTTTTCATGCTCGCCCTAATGATTATGTGCAGAATTGATTTATTGACTTCTAACAACAATAAAATATATCCTCAGTGAGTAACAAATGTTAGAGGCAATGCTTTCAAAGAAATAAGGAAGAATCCTGACTTTTATTTCCCATGTTTGTTCCATGTATATTGTGGCTGGAATCTGCTACTGAATCCAGCGTTGATGCTCTGCTGCCTGACCACACTGTCCTCTGTGCCAACTTTCATGTTTTTTCTTTCCTAAGGCTCTTCTTAGGAGGTGCTGCTATTTATTCATTGCCTCCTTTCACCCGTAAACAAATGTGCCCATTGGTACTGAGGCACTGGTATGAGTAAGTGGATGAACAGAAGAAATAATGAGGACACTCCTCAGGGTGAAAGTGAGAGAAAGAAAGCCCTTGGTGTAGGAGTGTGTCAGCCTGAGCCTTGATGCCAGGATTTCTTCAGCGTCTGCAGGAGACACAGAAGTCAGTGGCCATCTGACACATTTCTATGAAGGTCTTTCATTATTCTGGAATATTTTACTTTTATGGAGAATCTTCCCTTTTTTTAAAAAATATAATTTATTGTCAAGTTGGCTAGTGTGTTCTTGGCTTTGGGAGTAGATTCCCATGATTCATCGCTTACATACAACATCCCAGTGCTCATCCCAACAAGTGCTCTCCTCAATGCCCATCACCCAGTTTCCCCTCTTCCCCACCCTCCCCCATCAACCCTCAGTTTGCTCTCTGTATTTAAGAGTCTCTTGTAGTTTCCCTCCCTCCCTCTCTGTTTGAAACTTTTCCCCCTTCCCTTCCCTTCCCCCATGGTCTTCTGTTAAGTTTCTCAAGATCCACTTATGAGCGAAAACATATATCTTTCTCTGACTTATTTCACCTAGCATAATACCCTCTAGTTCCATCCACATTGTTGCAAATGGCAAGATTTCATTCTTTCTCATTGCCAAGCAGTATTCCACAATATATATAAACCACATCTTCTTTATCTGTTCATCAGTTGATGGACATTTAGACTCTTTCCATAATTTGGCTATTGTTGATACACTGCTATAAACTTTGGGGTACAAGTGCCCCTATGCATCAGCACTCCTGTACCCCTTGGGTAAATTCCTAGCAGTGCTATTGCTGGGTCATAGGGTAGATCTATTTTTAATTTTTTGAGGAACCTCCATTCTGTTTTCCAGAGTGGCTGCACCAGTTTGCATTCCCACCAACAGTGCAAGAGGGTTTCCGTTTCTCCACATGCTTGCCAACATCTGTTGTTTCCTGAGTTGTTCATTTTAGCCACTCTGACCAGTGTGAGGTGGTATCTTAATGTGGTTTTGATTTGTATTTCCCTGATGATGAGTGATATTGAGCATCTTTTCATGTGACTGTGGGCCATCTGGACATCTTCTCTGGAAAAGTGTCTATTGTTTTCTGCCCTTTTCTTCACTGGATTATTTGTTTTTCAGGTGTAGAGTTTGGTAAGTTCTTTACAGATTTTGGATACTAACCCTTTGATATATCACTTGCAAATATCCTTTCCTATTCTGTCGGTTGCCTTTTAGTTTTGATTGTTTCCTTTGCAGTGCAGAAGATTTTTATCTTGATGAGGTCCCAATAGTTCATTTTTGCTTTTGTTTCCCTTGCCTTTGGAGACGTGTTGAGTAAGAAGTTGCTGTGGCCGAGGTCAGAGAGGTTGTTGCCTGTTTTCTCCTCTAGGATTTTGATGGTTTCCTGTCTCACATTCAGGTCTTTCATCCATTTTGAGTTTACTTTTGTGTGTGGTGTAAGAGAGTGGTCTAGTTTCATTCTTCTGCATGTTGCTGTCCAGTCTCCCAGCACCATTTGGTAAAGAGACTTTTTTCCATTGGATACTCTTTCCTGCTTCATCAAAGATTAGTTGGCTATATATTTGTGGGTCCAATTCTGGGTTCTCTATTCTATTACATTTGTCTATGTACCAATACCATACTGTCTTGATGGAAATTTTCCCTTTCTGATCTGTCCATTTACAGTTGATTGATCAAAGTGATAAACAATATGCATTATTAAACAATATGCATTGACTCCCATAATTCATTTAAAATGTCCCCAACACAGGGGTAATATTTGGTAAATATTTACTGAATAAATGAACAAGTAAATAAATAACTGGTAGGAGAGGAGGAAAGTGACAGAGAAGCAATTTCCAAGGCTGGACTTGTTGCTGGTTGCCACCAGCAGCCTCCTCCACGTAACCTAGAATTCTGTACTAGCATCATCATGTCTTGTGTGTGCTGCAATGAGAAACTGCAGGCTCTCTGACCTCTAGTACCAAACTGGCAAAGAGTTCTGTTTTGAAAGCCTCTGATGAATGGTCACAGCAGGCACAGAGTGGTAATTTTAGCAGGAAACTTGGCCATAGAAGGCAAGGAAGGTGCAAATGCCTGGTTGTTGAGAAAGCCTCACAGGCCAGGAACCTGTTAGGCGTCACCTCACACAAAGCCTGCATTCTCAACTGGGCAGCATGTCCCAAAATCAAGCTGTGAAGAGGCCACAGCGGCCCAGTTCTGACGAGCTCCTGGTGTAGCATCCTTGGTCAGACTCTACCTGAAGCAGAGTTTTTATTCCAAGCGCTACAAGAAAATATAGATTTTTTCCAAGATTTGAAATGACCCCTCCCCCTCTCCATTTCAGGCTTGCCTGGCTTGAAGCAAGGCAAGGTGGGCAACAGACACTGAAAATGTGCCCACTGGGACAGGGCCAGTGGCCCAGAGGCCTGTTCCCCTTTCCTGTTTCTTATTTCAGGGGACATCGTATGGAACTGTCTGGCAGTGGTCTGGTGGTCACTGTCCTTTCTCCTTCACCCTCCCCATGCTTCCCCACTCCTGCCTGTCTGCTGGCCATTGAGGAGTCCCCTCCAGGTGGACGGCCAGCAGAGAAGGACACTTCTTGCCATTAAGGCTGTAAGACACCTGTGAGGATGCACATGGTCCCAGGGTTAGGAGAGAGCCTTTACAACTCCTAAGAACACCCAGAGAAGCAGGGAGATGCCTGGGAAGCCCTCCCCTTGTCCCCCTGGCTTCCCACTCACGGCCAACCAGCCAGGAAGGACTGTTGCTTCTGCTCCTACACCATCCTCTCTCAGGTGGTCTTCTCTACCACATTCCCACTGCCCCCTCTGCCTCCTCACTTCTCACCCACACCTTTCTGGAGTCTTCAAGTCAGCCTCCTGGCCACCAGGCTCACAAACCTCCTGCCACCGCAGGCCATCAGAATGCATTTCTGAAGACGCGCGTGCAACTGCTTCTAGCCCCTGCTTTGAGTCCCTCCAAGGTCCCTCCAAGGCCTCCTACCTCCCACTGAAATCCTGATCTCCCTGAGCTGGTTCATTTCTTCTGCCAAACTTCAGATGCGCTCAGTTCCAGGAACACTAAACCACCCACACTCAATGAGATGCCTTAGATGCTGCTCAAGTGTGATCTCCCTGTGAAGACTTCCGTGGCACCTCCACTGTAGATACCACACTCTGACATACCTTGCATGCACAGCTCTGACAATACATGACCTTGCTGTGGCTGTCTGCTCACACATCTTTCTCCCACAGACAAGAGTGGCATTGACTATCCCTGCATCCTTGGTGACACCAGATGAATGCCTGGCATCAGTGCCCAGCAGATGTTTACTGAATGAATGATAAAACCACCCACTCCACCTGTCCATTTAAATGGGCTCCACCTTACTCTCTGATTTGGTACATGAGCCATTAAAACTTTTCAGAGCAAGGCAGGATTTTATTTTTTACAACTTGGTTAATAGTTATTACACAATATTTTGTGAAATGAGAGAAATCAAGTTGCTTGGAAGCTTAGCCAACTGCATTACCATTCCTGGCTGACCCTCTCAGGGCAATTGGCCTGGTTCCCTTGTTTTCATTTTGTGTGTGTGTGTGTGTGTGTGTGTGTGTGTGTGTGTTTTAGTTTGTTTTTACTTATTTTTGGGAGAGAGAGAGAGAGAGAGCAGGTGAGGGGTGTAGAGAGAGAGGGCAGAATCTCTGCGCACTGTCAGCGCAGAGCCCAATATGGGGCTCTAACTCACAAACCGTAAGATCATGACCTGAGCTGGTCACTCATCCGACTGAGCCACCCAAGCGCCCCTCATTTTCTATTTTAAATTTAGATTTCCACTAATATCTTACTGACCTTTGTGAATGAAGATTTTTTTTTTTTAAAGTTGGTTGAACTGTTCTGTGTCTTATGTATATACATGGGAACATTATTTAGATTTCATGATGGCAGTTAGGGAGAAAATGGAACTTTTTAGAGTCTCTTTATATTGGAAATCTGCTGAGGATACCCAACTATCAAAGGATGCCTACGTCTGAATTAGTAAGTGGACATTTCAGAGCCTCAGCTTTGTTCACAGAGGACTGTAAAAATTACTAATGACTTGACATAAGGGAAATTTCAAGAAAGTTTTTTTTAAACACAAAAAATATGACAAAAAGAAATGTTAATAGTTAAGATCTTCATGCTACGTAGCCCAGCCCTATTCACATATTAACTTATTTAATTCTTATAATGTTATTAGGTAGGTGCTATTATTTGCCCTTTTCCTAGATGGGGAAATGGAGGCACAGGGCTCTCACAACTAGCAAGTGACAGAGCTGAAGTATGAACAAAGGTAGCGAGGCTTAAGCATCCAGGGCCTTAACCATTCTGTCAAACTGCCACTAATGTAAATACCTGGAAGGGATGGGTATCATTCAACTGGTTTCTTACAGGGTTCTAGAGTTTCAAGTAACAAGGCCCCAGGAAGTCCTTGTCCTCAGGAAGCTGAGAGACAGACAGGGAGAGGGCAAGACATGAGCGCATGCATCCATGCATCCATCCGTGCACACATAAGACATGTGGGAACCACAGACAGGGGTGTTTGTGAAACAGCCCAGCAAAGACATGGGCACAGACTGCCCGCTCAGGACCAAAGGCACTCAGAGTGGGAGCTTTACCTCTCTGGCACCAGTTAGGGGAAGCTCACAGGCAAGTGGCTGCAACTGTATACACAAGTGAGGCAATGAAAACATGAGGGCTGAAGTAGTCAAATCTTCTAAGTGAAGACAAGAGACTTAAACATGATGTTAGAAGAAAAAGGAAGGAAATAATTGATTTAAGGGCAGCGCAGTATGCATGACACAGAAGAAAATAAATTGTTTTAATCCACAGAAATCAATTGTAATAATGTCAAAAAGCCATTTGTCAGAAATCCACAACATCTGTATTCAGCTAGTCATTGACACACTAGCTCATCTCATTAAGGACTGGAGGCAGCAGCACACCCTCTCATCTAAGGATTGAGGGGAGAGCCTGACCTATTACACAATGGGGCTCAGTTGCCGATCACTCAGGGAAACTCAACAAGGACTTTAAGAGGAGAGGACTACAAATTCGGTTTGGTTTAGTTGATACATTTCTGGAGTTGTGGACCATTTCCGGTATTGGGTTGTGCTCTCCCTGGCCCCTTAGCCATGGGCCGGGTCATGGTGGTCCTGGCAGGTGAATGTGGCCTCTGACTAAATGACAGAAAAGATCCTGGGGCACGGCCCAGCTCACGTGCACTTCAATGTTTGTTGACCGAATGAACAGGTACTGAACAGACAGCATTTCCCATTTCCCACATCAGATGGAAAAATTTACAAACTCTCTATGTGCAAAATACATATATCAGCATTACATTTAGAATTATCTATTCGACAGATGGACTTCCATGCAGGTTTAACTATATCTCTGAGGGGCTAGAGGGCTCTAGCTAATGTGTGGATTCTATATGGAATCGGTTATTCAGGTGAGGGAAAAGAGGTGTCAGAGAATTTTCAAATTCTAGTTATGTGGTTGAAGAAAAGACACTGAAGGAGTTCACACAGTATTCAGATATATCTGTAACTGAAGAGCAGAAAGCTTCCAGCTCACTGTGTGATTTGTTTCTTTTTGTTTGTTTTCCAATTTTCAGTTGGGTAAACACAGAGGCCAGAACAAGGACAAGATGAGCAAAGAAACCGCCTTTGCTTCCTCCCTCTGTGTTTGAGGCTGGTCTCACCCCGCCCAGCTCTGGTGTAGAACTCACTCTGGAAGAGAGGAAGTAGAAAGGCCATGACCACAGCCACAGGATGGAGTGGGGGCCACTGACATCACTGAGGCTTGGGGATCAACAACCACCCAGACTCTCAAAACTTCTGAGGTCTGAGCTCTATGAATAGCTACTAACTTACTTTGCCTTAAAAAACAACAACAACAACAACAACAAAACCATTGTCATCAGTATACCTCTTTCAAACTTTCCAAATTAGCATTGTTAATTTGTCTTTCCTGGACATGGATTTGCTATAGAAGATAAAGTAATTCTGAGAGTTTCTTTGATGTGAGAGACTTTGTAAGCACCTGAATATAAGGTGACTTCCCCTTGCTTAGGGATTAGTTTTCTGTGGAGAAGAGGAAACATGGCAATCATCCATTTGGGCATCTGTGACACATAAATTAAGGCTTGACGTTGTGTCTTCTGCAGACCAGATTTTGGTTCCTGAACTCCCATGCTCAGGTGTTAGAATTTCAGTCATTTTTGCTTTGCTTTGCTTATGCCCCACCTTCATAGGTCTTGCTCAGCCTATGTGGTCAACAAGGGCTCAAAAGGGCACTGCCCCTCTATCCACTGAATAGCAGGTTTCTCCCTAACGGGTCTGATCCGCTGTCCTTGGCACTTAGCAGAGAGCCTGGCGCATGCAGTTCTTAGTGAGTATTTGTGGAGTGAATGAATAAATGAGCCTCAAAGACAACAGGCTTGAAACTGGGCTCATCACCCTACCGTTCCTTAGGCCATCACCTTCTATTACATATAGAGTAATGCTCCATCCAAATCCTGTGAACCTCTATCTGGAAACAGTGGCCAACTCAAGGTACCTGGGAGAAGACCCAATCCATCTCTCCACAAGGAAATAGCTGTTGTAACAGCAACTGTGACAGAGACCTAAGAGAGTTGTCACTCAAACTGAGACTTGTATGTAAAATTAAGTTCTGGGACAAACCAAGTTACCCCTCCAGTCCCCCATCCTACAGATGAGGAATCCGGCAGCCAAACTCACATAGCTAATGAGTGGGAAGAGACAAGCAGTAAAACCTGGGTGTGGTGATGTCTCGTCCAAATCTCTTTCCACGGCCCCTGTCTGCCACAGGCCACAGGGTCCAGTCCTGTCCAATCAGCTCAGGAGAAGCCTTTAGACTGCAATTCTGTGCGGTAAATAGCAGGCTTCAGCTGTCAGGGGGTAAGGTTCAGTAGAAGAGTCCGTGCTCCCATGTGGTAGTGTCAAACTGCTGACTCCCGGTGCCCCTGGCCTGAACCCTCTTAGTCATCTTTTGATTACACCCTCTCCTGAGTCACCCCTGCCAACAGAAGGTGAGCACCGCCAGCACTTCCTAACACCTTACCGAGAGCCGACGTCGTGCTAAGCGCCTCCCGTGTGCCACCATGTCCTTTCAACCCCACAACAACCCAAGTGGTGAAGACCATCATCGCACCCATCTTAAGCATGTGGAAATGGAGGCTTCAAGAGACGAAATAACCTGCTGTCAGTCCACAGAGAGGGGACTTGATCCCAGGCTGTCACCCCAGAGTTTACTCTCTTGGCCCCATGCCATCCTGCCTGCCCGCTGAAGCCTTCCCATGGACTCAGCCTTTCTCCCCCCCATCACAGTTCAGTGACCACCTCACCCTAGACTGCTGCCCAGGCTCTTCTCCATCCTCTTCCTGGGGGGGGGGGGGTCTTCTGTCTCCCATCCCTTTCTGCTCATCTTCCAAAACTGTGACTTCCCTATGTCACTGACAGTTTTTTTCCCTCACATCAACCAATTCTCCAGTTCTCTGGGGTTACAGACTGGGTGCCCAACAATTCGGTTCAAGTCTGCCACTATCTACCTGGAATGAGCACCAGACCTCACCAGTAAAAGGGCTCAGTGCCTACAGGATGGCCCTCACTTCAGGTGCCAGCTGCCAGTCCTGGGCACCTCTACTTCTGACCAACCAGCTATAAACTGGGGATTTGACGGACCTCCTCCACGGGTTGGATAAAACTCAAAGAAGTCAGAGAAGTGCTTTAGTTACTATTACTGGTATATTATAAAGGATACAACTGAGGGACAGCCAAGCAGACAACATGCATAGGGCAAGGCATGCAGGGGGCCAGGGGGTGTGTAGAGCTTCCATGCCCTCTCTGGGCACACCTCCCTCCCAGTACCTCAGTGTGTTCACCAAACTAGAAGCTCTCTGAACCCCAGCATTTAGGGGGGTTTGTCACATAGGCATGATTGATTAAATTATTGGCCATTGCTGATTAACTCAACCTCTCACCCGTCTCCCCTCCCACGAGGTTGAGGGGAGACTGAAAGTTCCAATTCTCTATTCATGCCTTGGATTTTCTGACTGCCAGTGCTTTTTCTGAAGCTATCTAGTAGTCCCCAGCCATCAGTCATCTCATTAGCATACAAAAGGCTCTCCTCACTCAGGGGATTCCAAAGGTTTTGGGAGCTGGAATAAAGATGAAATATCTGGGTTTTTTTTTTTTTTTTTTTTTTTTTTTTTTTTTATTATACCACAGTTGCCTTCTACTCAGAAACCTCCAATGCCCCCAGCCCCCACCCTGCTGTGACAAAAGAGGAGAGCCCAAACTTTTCAGATGGCCATTAAGCTGTATAAAAGCTCATCTCCCATGACTCCTGCCTCCTCAGTTCTGGTCCAGAATCTTGCAGATTCCTGCGATTGCTGCCTCTGCACCTCTGTCCCATCTGCCTGCCCCTTCGTTGAATCAAAACATTTCATTGAACTGAAATTGAATCAATGTGTTTAGAATTGTGTGGAACCTCAGAGATGAGGTAGATCAAACCTCTTATTTTATAGATGAGGAAGTGGTGATCCAGACAGGTGAATGGCATAGCCCCAGGTCACAAATTTATTATTGCTTAAAAGGTAGAGAGAACAGTACCAATGTCTGAATTTCTGGTGATGAGTGCTGGAGATGATAAGCTTCAAATTAATAAAATTAATAAACTCTTTTTAAAAATGTTTATTTATTTCTTTTGAGAGAGAGTATGCACATGAGCAGGGGAGGGGCAAAGAGACAGGGAGAGAGAGAAAGAGTCCCAAGCAGGCTCTGCATTGCCAGCGCAGAGCCTGATGCAGGTCTCAAACTCATGAACCATGAGATCATGACCTGAGCGGAGATCAAGAGTTGGACACTTAACCTTCTGAGCCACCCACCCAGGCGCCTCACCAAATTAATAAACTCTTATGTAAACTTTCAAAAGCACAAATCACAAGGCAAAAAAAAAAAAAAAAAAGAGAGAGAGATTAATTTGATTATACCAAATGAAGGATTTCTGTTCAATGAAGGATTGAGTTAACACACATAATCAGAAGATAAAATTGGTCACAGATCAATACCTAGAACTCCTGAAAATCAGGAAAAATAGAGTAAACCTAATGTTTAAAAAAGAGCAAATGAAGTGAACATGCAATTAGGGAGGAGAAAACCTCAAAAGTGAATATACCAAAGTCCGCAGTTATTGGAAAAATACAAGATCGAATAATGAGATGACATTTCATACCTACTGGAACGCTGGATAATGCTGCAAGATAGGAGTAAGGATTTGGGGATTCACATCTGTGTGGGTGTAGAGGTCAGGGAGAGTAGAGCATGCCAGTCCCACAGGAAAGCAATCTGGCAGTCTTTAGATGTAAGGATACACATCCCTGGGACCAGCAATTCTGCCGTGGGGTATGGATCCCAAAGAAATTCTCCTAGGCAGGAAGTGGAGGAAGCTATTCAGAGCAGCCTATTTGTGTAACTGCAGCATAACTGGTGCCATCTCCAAAACCGTCACCAAAGAGCAGATAGTAAAATGTACAGAGATCTCTGTGGAGCACAGTACACAGCAGACACAGGATGACATGAACAAAGTGAAAACAACCAGTTTAAAAAAGCAAAATCAGACCTATAAGTACAGAGAACAAACCATTGGTTGCCAGAGGAAAGGAGTATGGGGTTGGGCAAAATAGGCAAGGGGGAGTGGGAAAACAGGCTTCCAGTTATGGAATGAAGTTACAGGAATACAAGGCACAGCATAAGGGCTACAGTCAATGATACTGTAACAGTGTTGCGTGGTTGTATGATGACAGATGGTAGCTACATTCCTGAGTACAGCAGAATGGCATAAACTTGTCCAATCACTACCTTGTAACTTGAAACTAATGTAACATTGTGTGTCAAGGATACTCAGATAAAACTAAAACAAAAACCCACACAACCAGTTTAGGGCAAAAGCAAGAAACAGAATGAGCTGAGCAACAGGAGGAGTTATATAAATTACATATTTATATATAAACTATATATATATAACACATAGTTATATATTTAAAACATAAGAACCCTAACTATATATATGGGCACATGGGTGGCTCAGTAGGTTGAATGTCCGACATCGGCTCAGGTCACGATCTCTGGTTGGTGAGGTCGAGCCCCACATCTGCCTCTCTGCTGTCAGCCTGTAAGCACAGAGCCCACTTCAGATCCTCTCTCTGTCCCCCCTCTCCCGCATGTACTCTCTCCAAAACAAAGAAATACTTGAAAAAAGAAAAGAACCTTAACTATAATAAAGGTTCTGGAAGTACACACAGGAACAAAACATGAACATCAAACAGAATGGCTGCCCATGTAGGAGGTGGGGAATGTTGATGAGAAGTGATTTGATTAGAGGTCCGCTGGGAGAGTTAAAGGCAGGGGCCCCAGTCCCCACCCTGCCTGATGGCTCAGGCACCAAGGGGCCGTTTGCTAAGGCTTCAGCTGCAGTCTTTCAGACAGAAAGTTGGATGCAGGGGCAAGCACCTCAGAAGCAGGCCGGCTACAAAGGAGGCTGCCCTTCTCCACTGAAGCTATTTCCTCACAGCCCACTCTGAAGGCGGGAAGCCCACCTCAGGGCACGAACCCCTCAGATTGTGTGCTTTGGGGGGAGGTGGTTCAAAGTCCACTCGACGAGTAAAATAGTTTACAAAATGGGGCTTAGGAAAGACAGTGGAGGGGGCAGAGGAGGGATGGTAGAGTGTGCCAGGCAGTCGGAATCGGATAAACTAACACTGTAAACCCAAACCTTCCATTGTTTTGCTTGCTTCCTGGCAGCGCATCCAGAAGTAACCTTTACTGAGGACTTACTATGACCCAACAGGGTGCTAGGGATTTTTACACTTGTCTTACGTACTGTTCACAGAAATCCGACACGGGGGTGGGGGTTATCCCTCTTGTTTTACAGTCAGGGAACAGGGGGCTCAGAGAAAGTACCCCAGCCAAGCTCACACTGTGACTGCATCCACTTGGTCTTCCTCATGCCTTCAGGGGCACTAATCCTTCCATGGAGACAGCTAGCCAACTAGTGGCTTCTGACATTCTCCCTCTAGAACTTTCTGTCCAGCAGCTGGGTTTAGGAGGTTTCCAGGCTTGCCCCAGGCCCTCCAGAGGTATGAAAAATGTTCCAGCAGCTCTGGCTGGGACACACAGGTCTAGAAAGTCAACACCTCTTCAGAGGCTCCTGCTCCAGGGAACTCCTGGGGTTGAGCTAGATTCTAGTAGTTTCCTCTTTGCCCTCTATACTCTTGAGTCCTTAGACGTGGCTCCTCTAACCAAGTCCAGTTTCTAGAGAACTGGAAATGCCCCTGAACAACTCTTTTCCATCCTACCCTAAATCTCCAGCTTCCTGGGATTTAACATGTGGAGGGTGAGTGGGTGGAGTGAGGGAACATTTATAACAGAACAGCAATAAATTCCCTGAGAGTAGAGTAATATAAACAAAAAATGACAGTGAAAAATCTCCTTATCACACACTAAAGCATAACAAGACTAGAGTTTTATGCAGGTCAAATCATGTTTGTCAAACCCCACAACTGCAGAGTAAGTCCTAATGAGATACTATCAGGAACATGGCCATCAGCCTTCCCCCATTTTATCTCCTGTTAACATATAGTAGCTTATTTTTCCTCAGGCCTCAGTCCAATGATTTTGAGTAAAGCTTAAAATTATTGCATCCAACAAAAAGCATTCTAAATAATTTCCAGTGGTGAACTGCTGTAACTTGCAGAAAATGGTTCCAGCCTCAGCCAGAGTTCTATCATAAATACTTGATATGGTGATTAATATCATGGGATCAATTTGACTTAAAGAGGAAAACATTAGTATTAGGGAAAACTAGGAATTCTCCATTTTTGTTTTTTTCCACCTAAAGGAGTTTACATAGCCATGGAGAAAAGGATGCCACAAGAAAAAAAGTTGAGAGTTGTGGTTCACATGATATCAAAACAAGTTTCACTTCTAGGAGGAAATGAAGACGTAGACTAGTTAACAATTCAATTCAATAAATATTTATTCTGTCAGCATCGCACACAAAACACCAGGTAGGTTGGGCTGTGGAAATACGAACGCTAAGAGACCATACAGGGTTCTTGAGACCCATCATTCTTCTGGAGTCCAGACAGATGCTGGTGAGCCGCCCCCACTCCATCTGTGGACTTGCGGGGTTTAGGGATCTGTTTGAATTGTTGTGCTTTCAGTGACCCTGATAACCTTATGACCAACAATCAGAATGGAGAGGAGCTCTCTGCCCATCTCTCACCTCTCTGAAATGAGCTTTCTTTTTGGCAGAAAAAAGCCAAACAGCTCTACCTTATCATCTTTTCCCATCTTCCTCTCTCCACGTTTCCAGGGAAAAAATAACTTCCGTGCTCTTCTCATACCAAGTGTATTGTTAGCCCTCTGTACCCCAGCCTGGACCACACCTCTCCTTCCTTTCCCTGTACGTGGGCTCCACAGATTTCCCTGCTTTGTTCTTCCTCTTATAAAGCTCTTAAGACTTCTTATCACCAGTTACTCCACAGAATCCCTTTAGTCTAGGATTTTACACAGGGTTAAAGTTGGGTGGTGGTTCGATTAAAAAAATAAACCAGATATATGTTTTGGGCGTATTTATTACTGTGAAACCCCTCCCTGCTCATTTTCTAGAATTGAGTCCAAGAAGGAAGGCATTGCCTTTAACAGAGCATTTGGGAGCTTGGATTTAAAACTCTTGCATAGGTTTTAAGAGTGCCTCATCTCTTAAGTTGGATTCCCTTCCTATATCTCTGCCGCCAAAGCGATTTTATTGAAATCCTCTGAAACCCCAGTGTTCCAGCATTTTGGGTCTCTCTGGAAGTTTCTTTCTTTTGTTAAAAAAATATAGAGTAGTATCTGGTAATAAAAGTAACATTTACAGAGGCCACACTATGTGCCAGTCAACCCTCTGAGACAGATACAATTATTCTCCCCATTTTATAAAGGCTGGAACTGAGGCACAGAGAGACAGTAAATAACTCCGCACACAGAAGGTAGTTGCACCAGGAATCTACCCCAAGCTTGTGAGCTTAATCGGGCTCAAGCTCCAACATCAAAGGGATCTGCAGTCCATTCTTATCTTGTCTCCCTTTTGGAGCCCATGACCAGGGCACTGTACCCAACCTCTTTGAGTTGAGTTTTCCTTCCAATAAAAACGAAATAAAACATTCTACTCCTGACCCTGGCTTTGGATAACTGCCACTGCTCCCATGTACCCCAGCTGACTCCCCTGGGAGGTACGGCTGTGTCCCTCTCCTCTAAATGCCCCCCCCCCCAGCGCGGGGGAGGGGGGATCAAACGCATCAATCCATTTAAAAAGAATCATCCAAAGGACTTTTATGTCTGTATCTACCCGGCACGCCGGCGGGAGCGTCACTTTCTCCCCACAGCGCTCTGCGTCCTGTTCCGGGCCGGCCACTCGATGCCCCGCCGTCCGCTGCTCCTCCGCGCTGGGTTCCCTCTCGGTTCGGGACTCCCACCCCAGGGCTCCCCAGCCTCCCCGCTAACAAGGCGCCCTCTTACCATGGCGTCGTAGCGCAGGGCGTTCATGAAGTGCGCCACCTCGGCGCCCTTGTACACGGTGAACCAGATGGTGCCCTGGTACTGGTCGCCGGCGTCGAGCAGCAGCACGTGCGGCTCGGCGCGCCGGATCTGCTGCACCTTGGTGAAGAGGCGCGCCACGCCGCCCACGCAGCGGCTGGCGTTGACGCACTTGCTGGAGTCCTCGCTCGTCTGCTCCAGCCGGCTGTGCACGTCGTTGGTGTGCAGGATGGTGAGTTCCCAGGCGCCGGCTGCCGGCCACAGCAGCGCGCCCAGCGCGAGGAGCCGCAGTGCCGGCGCCCGTGAGGCTCCGGGGCCCATGGCTGCGGCGCGGGGAGCGGGGAGCGCGGACGGGCCGGGCGAGCGGCGGCGAGTGGCGGCGGGAGCTGGAGCTGGGCGCCCTTGCCGGCGGGGCTGGGCGGGGCGGGGGCGGGCTTCCCTCGGCCCGGAGGCCGGCCCCACCGCCGGGCGCACGCCCGCGCGGTCACCCGATCCGACCCTGGCACCCGGGGAGGCCGGGCGCGCCCGGGCTGGCGGCTGGCACCCGCTGCCGGCAGGAACAGTAGGGAGGTTGTTCCCGGCGGGGAGCGGGCCGCCGGCCCCGATGCCGGGGTGCCCGCAGCCCCACAGCTGGTGCGCTGCCTTTCCGGGGTGCGAGGGAGGAACCGGAGGGGCCACCCCGCGTCTAGGTCCTCGCTGTTTCCAGCCTCATTTGAGGCACGAGTTTTTCTCAAGAGGAAAGCATGGCTTGCGTTGGGCTTGTGGTTGCGCGAGCTCATCACTTGAAAGAGCGAAAGTGGGAAAAGGGAGGACGAAAAAAATGGGCGAGATGACGTACCTAGGGGGCAGGGGGAGAGGAGTGCAGAGAGGCAGGAGAGAAGAGCGCTTGCCCTTTGTGCTGTGGAAGCCAAAAACGGACTGTGAGACTTGGCTGCCCGCTCTCTTTGCAGCTGGAGGACGCACCAAGTGCCTGTAGTTTAGACGTAGAACCTGACAATTGAAGACCATCCCAATCCAGTCCAACGTTTGTTCACAATTAAAGCCTTAGCGACGAAAAGGCATTGGTGCGGGAACTGGTCTTGGAAGCGAAAACAGACCATAGGAGTAAAATCAGCAGCTACGTGGACGTGATGCTGCCTTCCGTTGCTTTTTTAGGCACTTTTGTTGTTTCACATGGTAATGTTTTATGGACTTCTTGGTTTTTTAGGTGTTAATGTTTTAAGGATGTGGCGTGTGTGTGTGTGTGTGTGTGTGTGTGTGTGTGTGTGTGTGTGTGTGTGTGAGGTTGCGCGCGCACGTGCGTGTTTGTGTAAAGGCAGAGCTTTGGGCAAGGAAAACAATAATAGGAATGCATTCAATAAATCATCCTTATAGAGAATTTCCCTTTGTTTAGCCAGCCGATTACTGACTGCAATCAATTATCTAGCCGCCTTGGGAAGGAAAGAAGGGAATTCGTTTGGAGGCCCTATGAGGTGTCCTATGATTCATGCTTTACTAAACAGCATATGTAGTCCTCACACTTACTGGAATGCATCAAGTCAGCACTGTTGGCTTGTTTTTGTTTTTGTTTTAAGCTTTTTGGGATAATACATATATAACGTCAAAATGACCATCCTAACCACTTTTAAGAGTACAGTTTAGTAGCATTAGTTGCACTCACATTGTTGTGCAACCATCGCCACCATCCACCTGCAGAACTTTTTCATCTTCTCAAACGGAAACTCTTGCAGCCATTAAACAATAACTTGCTAACTGTCCTCTCCCCCCAGCCCTTGGCAACCATCATTCTGCTCGTCTTCATGAATTTGCAGACTCTAGGTACCTCATAGAAGTGCAATAAGACAATATTTGTCTTTTTGTGGCTGCCTTATCTCACTTAGCATACTTGTCCTCTTAACGGTTCGTCCATGTTGTTGCATGTGTTAGAATTTCCTTCCCTTTTAAGGCTGAATAATGTTCCATCGTTTGTACGTGTATACCACATCTTGTTTGTCTATCCATCCATCCATGGAGACACTTGGGTTGTTTCTGCCTTTTGGCTATTGTGAATAATGCTGCTATGAACACGATATACAAATATCTGTTTAAATCTCTGCTTTCAGTTTTTTTGGGAAGTGGAATTGCTGGATCATATGGTAGTTCTATGTTCAATTTTTGAGGAAATGCCATACTTTAATGGCTGCATCATTTTATATTCCCACCAGCAATGCTCAAGACTTCAGTTTCAGGGCACCTGGTTTGCTCAGTGGGTTAAGTCTTGACTCTTGATCTTGGCTCAGGTCATAATCTCAGGGTTTGTGAGATCAAACTCCGAGCACACAGCTTGCCTGGGATTCTCTCTCTCCCCTCCCCCCCGCCTCCCATCTCTTCCTACCTGCCCCTCCCCCCCCATGCATGTGCGTGCTCTCTCTCTCTCAAAATAAATAAATATTTTAAAAAAGAGTTCTGATTGCTCCACATCCTTATTAACACGTGTTTTCTGTTTTTGATAATAGCTATCCTAAGGGATTTGAAGCAGTACTTCACTGTGGTTTGATTTACATTTCCCTAATCTTTAATGATGTTGAGCATTTTTTCATGTGCTTATTGGCCATTTGTGTATCTTAGTTGGAGAAATGTCTATTCAAGTCCTATGATTTACCCATGTTTTAATAGGGTTATTTGTGTTTTTTGTTAGTGTTGTTGAGGAGTCTATATATTCTGGATAATAATCCCTTATCAGATATATATGTTTTGCAATTGTTTTCTCCCATTCCATAGGATGCCTTTTCATTCTGTTGATAGTGCCCCTTGAGACACAAACTTGTATATTTTGACAAAGTCTGATTTATTTACTTTTTCTTTTGTTATCTATGCTTTTAGTGGCATATCTGAAAAAACACTGCTATATCTGATGTCATGAAGCTTTTCCCCTATGTTTTTTTCCTAAGAGTTTTATTGTTTTAGTTTTTTTTAATTAAAAATTTTTTTTCAATGTTTATTTTGAAGAAGAGAGAGAGTGTGAGTGAGGGAGGGGCAGAGAGAGAGACACAGAATCTGAAGCAGGCCCCAGGCTCCCAGCTGTCAGCACAGAGCCCGACATGGGGCCCGAACTCACAAACCGCGAGATCATGACCTGAGCTGAAGTCGGACGCTCAACCAACTGAGCCACCCAGGCACCCCTATTGTTTTAGTTTTTAGGTTTAGGTCTTTGCTCCGTTTTATATCCAATGTATAATATATATGTGGAGAGAGGGCGAGGGATAGAGAGAGAGATTTATCATAAGATATTGGCTCACTTGATTATGAATGTTGAGAAGTCTCACAAGACGCTGTCTGCATTGGAGACTCCTGAAACCTGGTAGTGTAGTTTGAAGGCCTGAATGCCAGAGAGCCAATGAATTTACCTTGGTATTAAAGAATATAATTTTGTGTTTCATTCTGTACAGATACATGCAGTTAGTACACAGTGCAAAATTCGGAATTTGGGGCATGGCAAGAGTTTGGATTTCTGCATTAAAACCAAAAAAAGCTAAGTCTATGAAAATATGATAAAGCATAGGATTTCAATTGCAATTAAATGGAATGTTTCAGGAAATAGTTCTGGCAGGACTCAGTTAATCTGGAGTAATATGAAAGTATAAAAAGTTCCCTCTTGAATATTCTGAATAAGATTCAGTTTCCAATCAATGGCTTTTTTCCCCTTTCATGTGCTCTCGTTATATATTATAATATTTTAGGTTGGCTGGGGGGAATCTGACTTCTTATTATATTAAAGTAGTAGTATTTGCATTTATCCCATGATTTCTGAGAACTTGCAGTTCTACGCTATGTGTATCTGCACATAAAATAAGAATCTAAGGGGTGCCTTAGGTGGCTCAATCAGTTGAGCATCCAGCTCTTGATTTCTGCTCAGATCATGATCCCAAGGTCGTAGAATCAAGCCCTGTGTCTGGCTCCGTGATGAACCTGCTGAAGATTTTCTCTCACCCTCTGCTTCTCTCCCCTGTGCATGCTTGCTTGCTTGCTTGCTTGCTTGCTTGCTTTCTCTCTCTCTCTCTCTCTCTCTCTCTCTCTCTCTCTCTCTCTAACAACAAAAAAAAAAGGAATCCTAGCAATATGAATTTCACCTAGGAGCCAAGAATCTTCCAAACAAAACCTCAAAGCCAGAATTGCCTGTATTACTATTATTATTTTTTGTTAATTGGTGGAATTATAAAGTACAATAAAAGTATGTAGTTACCTCCTTGATCTTCATGCAGAAAAATAAAAAAAAATTGAGTGGTTAATATACTAAGTGGGAGTGTCAATTTTTTATAAAATATTTATTTATTTTGAGAGGGAGAGAGAGAGAGAGAGAGAGAGAGAGCGCGGGGCTCGAGAGCGCAAAGAGGGAAGGAGCAGAGAGAGAGGGAGATAGAGAATCCTAAGCAGGCTCTGCATGGTCAGTGCAGAGCCTGTCAAGGTGCTCGAACCCAAGAACCATGAGATCATGACCTAAGCAGAAATCAAGAGGTGGATGCTTAACCGATTGAGCCACCCAGATGCCCTGGGAGAGTCTATTTGATGTGTATGATGCAAACTTTAGAATAGCAATCAATTATATTTTAAACTTATAAGAGAATGTTGCACATTGAAAATGACAAGAACTTACAGGTATGAAAAGATGCAAAAATGTAAAATTTTTGAAGATGAGGCCAGGATTTAACAAAGTTAAGAATGTATGCATTCAAATATAAGGATTCTGATGTGATTAGAAATTAAAGAGGAGATGAATTGATTTTTAGCTGGAAATCATATGAGCCTTGTACTTATAACTAAGTCATTATAGATGGACCCAAGGGTGATGACAAATAAACTATTGTATGGAAACAGATCTCCTAGGGTTTTTCCATATCTCAACATAGAGGAGAGCCTTCTGTTAGGAGGTAAAAACAGCTACCTATCTGAAACCAAAAGGAATCATTAGAAAGTTTCGAACTATGTTCAGAATTAATATTTGTATTGATACTGTATTATTTTTAACTTAAATTGTGGGACAAAGTAAATAAATAATTACATTAGTTTTATCAGGAAAAGGATTCGTATAAGATATTCAGTTTGGAGGAAATCTAGAATTTTAGTAGGAACCCTGACCTTTAGCAACAGGATTGGAAGTAGCAATATGATATTCTTTTATAAGAAAAACCTGTTTTGCTGTCCCACTGAAATAGCCCAGGAGTAATTTGACCCCATGAGACACTCTAATGTCCAGGATGTTATGATCTCTAATACCATTTCCACTGAAAGAGCATCAAGGGTCCTTTGCAGAAATGGCTGATTCCATGTCTGAGGCTAAAAGGCACAAGTAAACATAAGAAATTAGGCAATGTATATAACATGAATCTGGGGAAGTGGCCAAAATCATCATTTTCCTCTTAAGAGTATGGAATCATGGACACAACAACTGTAAGTAGGATTTTAGTCATCCTATCAGGTCAAAAACAAGAATCTAGGCAGCTTCCTGAGCTAAATCACTGGTAATAAATGAGGTTATTAGCATTAAAACAAGCGGCAAGTGGTCTTCCAATCACTATGATGAGTGACTGAGATCCTAAGTAATCTCTTGAGATTGCTCATGATGGTTCCAATACTTGGAGGGCATATATGCTGTCTTTATCAGGTACTTATTTATTTGTTTATTTATCTATCTATTTATTTATTTAAATTTATTGATTAAAAAATGTTTAATGTTTATTATATTTTTTGTGACAGAGAGAGATAGAGCTCAAGTGGGGGAGGGACAGAGAGAGAGGGAGACACAGAATCTGAAGCAGGTTCCAGGCTCCAAGCTGTCAGCACAGAGCCTGACACAGGGCTCGAACCCACAAACTGTGACATCATGACCTGAGCCAAAGTCAGTTGCTTAACTGAGTCAACCAGTCATACCCAGATACTTTTTTTTAAAAGATTTTATTATTAAGTAATCTCTACACCCAAGATCAAGAGTCACATGCTCCACCCACTGAGCTAGCCAGGCATCCCTTCATCAGATACTTCTATTCCAACTTCCTTTTCAGAAAAACCATGAGCTTTTTGTGCAATGGACCTTTTGCTAGTCTGGTGAAACCTGGAGACTCTTCTCAGAGTAATATTTTTAAATGGATAAAATAAAATAAATTGGATTACAAAGGAAACTAATGAAATACAGTTATAAAAATATTTTTAAAATTTGTGATATAATAATTCATATATTCTTTGTTAACACATTGAGTAACAAAAAGCATATTTAAAATCTTTTTTTTTTTTTTTTTTTTTGGATAGAGAGAGGGCACAAGTGAGCAAAGGGCAGAGAGAGGGAATCTCACAAGGGGCAGAGAAAGAGAGAGAGAGTTTTTCCCAAGTTGACCTATAGAGTCTATGCAGTTACAATCAATATCCCAGACAAGTTATTTTGTAGATATTAAAAAACTGATTCTGAAGTTTTTATGTAGAGACAAAAGACCTGGGACAGCCAAAACAATATTGAAGGAGAAGAGGAAAGTTGGAGCACTGACACTATCTGACTTCAATACTTACTCAACAGCTACAGTAATCAAGAGAGTATGGTATTGGTGAGAGAATTGACACATAGATCAACAGAACAGGATAGAGATCCCAGAAATAGACCCAGATAAATATAGGCAATAGCTCCTTTACAAAAGAGCAAAAACAATATAATGGGGAAAAGGTGGTATTTTCAACAGATGGTGCTGGAACAACTGGATATCTTCATGTAAACAAATAAATCTACACTCTTCACAAAAGTTAACTCAGAATGAGTCATAGATCTAGCTTATAAACACAAAATTACAAAACTCTTAGGAGATAACATAGGAAAAAATTTTGGATCCCTTTGGGTCTCGTGAAGCCATTTTGCTTTTTTAATTTTTTAAATGTTTATTTATCTTGAGAGAGAGTGCAGTTGTGTGAGTTGGGGAGGGGCAGAGAAAGAGAGGGAGAGAGAGAATGCCAAGCAGGCTTTGCTCTGTCAGCATCCCCAGTGAAATAAAAAACTTCTGCTCTGTGAAAACACTCTCAAAAGAATAAGTAGGGATACCACAAACTGAAGGAAAATATTTGCAAAAGATACATGTGATAAAGGACTATTACCCAAGATATACAACGAACTCTTAGAAGTTTAAATAAGAAAACTTAATCTAAAACTGGGCAAATGAGGGGTACCTGGGTGGCTCAGTTGGTGAAGCATCTGACTTGATTTCGGCTCAGGTCATGATCTCATGGTTTGTGGGATAGAGCCCCGGGTCAGGCTCTGCGCTGACAGTGCAGAGAGGGATTCTGTCTCTCCCCTCTCTCTCTCTGCTCCTCACCCCACTCACATGCATGCTCTTTCTTTCTTTCTAAAATAAACATTAAAGAAATAAAAAATAAAAATGGGCAAATGATCTGAACAGATACCTCACTAACAAATATATATAGATAACAAATAAGTGTATGAAAAGATGCTCCACATCATATGTCATTAGGGAAATGCAAATTAAAACAGCAATGATGTACCACTACACGCCTATTAAAATGGCTAAAATGTAGAAACGTGACAACAGCAAATGTTGATAGGGAGGGTATAGCAACAGGAACTCTTCGTTCATTGCTGGTGGAATTATAAACTGGTGTAGTCATTTTGGAAGACATTTGGGCCATTTCTTTAAAAAATAAACATACTTTCACCATATGATCTAGCAATTTCATTACTTGGTATTTTCCCCAAAGAGTCAAAAACCCATGTTCACGCAAAAACCTGCACGTGAATGTTTATAGCATCTTTATTCAGAACTGACAAAACTCGAAAGCAACCAAAATGTCCTTCCATAGGTGAATGGATACATAAACTGTGGTACATTCATACAAAGGAATATTATTCAGCCCCCACAAAAAGAAAGAAGCTATTAAACCATGCAAATTCACAGAGGAAACTTTAATACATATTACTAAGGAAAGAGGCTAATCTGAAAAGATTATATACTGTGTGATTCTAACTTTATGACATTCTGGAAAACGCAAAACTGTAAACAGAAAAAGGATCAGTGGTTGCCATGGGCGGGGGAAGGGAAGTGTAAGTAGAGCACAAAGAATTTTTAGGGTGGGGCACCTGGGTGGCTCAGTCGGTTGGCATCCGACTTCAGCTCAGGTCATGACTTCAACTCAGCTCACAGTCTGAGTTCGAGCCCCGCATTGGGCTCTCTGCTGACAGCTCGGAGCCTGGAGCCTGCTTCAGATTCTGTGTCTCCCTCTGTCTCTGCCCCTCCCCTGCTCATGCTCTGTCTTTCTCTGTCTCAAAAATAAATAAAAACATTAAAAAAAATTAAAAAAAAAAAGAATTTTTAGGGCAGTGAACCTATTCCGAGATACTACAATGGTAGATATATGATATACATTTGTCAAAATCCACAGAATGTACAACACGAAAAATGAACCCGAATGCAGAGTATAGGCTTTGGGTGATGATGATGTGTCAAAGTAGGTTCCTCGATTATGACTAGTGTACCACTCTGATACAGGATGTTGATAATGGGAGAGACTGTACATGTGTGGGGCCAGGGGACATAATGGGAAATCTGCATACCTTCTGCTCAATTTTGCCGTGAACCTATGACTGCTCTAAAAAATAAATTCTGTTTTTTTTTTTTTTAAAGTTAAAAGGATATCAGTCACAGCTCTCTTTTTTCAACTTGGCAGCTTAGCCAAGAAAGCGTGTTGTTTTTCCACAGTATCCATAATGATGACTATAGGGTTTTCATGGAAAGATTTATTTTATTCATGTAATTGTGAACAACTGACAGGTAATACGGATAAAGGATATATATTTCTTTTCCAAAGTGAAACAAGAATGGGTTTTCTTTTTTTGTAGAAAAAGTGAAACCTCTGCTTATAGTTCCAGGTACTTTTTAAGATTTCCCTCTTCTGAGTGGTGGAGGAGGGCTCTCCACAATGTTCCCATTCTTGACAAAATCTCTTAAAAATGCCATGATTCAGAGATCTGCTTCCGATAGGGGTGTTGCCTGTATGGTTGTAAAAAAAAAAAAAAAAACTGCTTCAGGGTAACAGGTGGAGTCTTAGTTACCAGTGCCTTTCTGTGTAGTGAACAATGAGTGATGATGACCCAAAGAGGTTCCTTTTTCATGAAAGTAGAGCAATATGTGTGACAAATGTGGCAGGAATGCTGTCTGCATAAGCTTATGAAGTGTTTCTTTTCAGACAGTTTTGTTTGGCAATTTTTCTTCTTTTTCTTTTCTTCTTAAAAAAATCATTTCCCAAACATTCACAGTCTTCATAACTTCTAAAAAGGACCAAAAAATTTTTTTGATGACACCCACAAGTCCACAGTGAACAAAACGAGGAGATGGCTATTTTAAGGAGATGGCCTATAGTTCCCACCGGTTACTTGCTGAAGGAGAACTTTGAGGTTGCCAGTTCTTTAATGATATGCTTCAAAATGTGAAAAAGAAATGTAATTACTCAAACATCACATATTTGACAAAAAAATGTTTCTAGCCTTTTCCCCAGTAGGAAAAGGATGTGGAGAAGCTGTGTATCATTGTGCTGGGACATTGCGTGAGAGCCATAGAGGCCCGGGAATCACAGTGTACTTTGCTCTCCCAAGGATGTGTGTGGGCCATGCTGCAGAGCAAATTTAAAACTCTTTGTAAGACTCAACAATTATTTAAAAAGAAGCTTGCAGGGTAGACCCCAATGCCATTGAAGAAAAATGAGGATTCTATTTGTGCATTAGGAATCCAGTACTCCAAGGATGGGCCAGGCCACCATCTTGGATCAATCTTTGCTCCCCTACCTTTGGATTTCTAGACTGCTTACTTTGTTCTTTTTCTTTTTTCTTTTTCTTTTTTTTCATTTTTACTTCTACCTTTGGGTCATTCCCTTGCTTTACACACAAGGATGAGTTTTCTGGGGATTTTGTCAGACTGAAACTTATCTTCACAATGTCTCTCAAGTTTCTTCTCATGTTACTGTGTTAATTATTCCTTCTTTCTTTTTTTTTTTTTTAATTTTTTTCAGTGTTTATTTTTGAGAAAGAGAGAGACAGAGCGCAAGCCGGACAGGGGAGGGGGGCGGCACAGAGAGAGAAGGAGACACAGAATCACAGAATCTGAAGCAGGCTCCAGGCTCCATCCAAGCTGTTAGCACAGAAACTGACACAGGACTCGAACTCACGAACTGTGAGATCATGACCTGAGCCAAAGTCGGAGGCTCAACCAACTGAGCCACCCAGGTGCCCCTGTTAATTATTATTTATTTTTATATTTACTTATTTATTTTTTAAATTTATATCCAAGTTAGCATATAGTGCTATAATGATTTAAGGAGTAGATTCCAGTGATTCATCCCCTATGTATAACCCCAGTGCTCATCCCAACAAGTGTCTTCCCTGATGCCCCTTACCCATTTAGCCCATCCATCCCTCCATCCACAATGCCTCCAGCAACCCTCAGTTTGTTTTCTGTATTTAAGAATCTCATATTCTGTCCCCCTCCTTGTTCTTATATTATTTTTGCTTTCCTTCCCTTATGTTCATCTGTTTTCTATCTTAAAGTCCTCATATGAGTGAAGTCAGATAATATTTGTCTTTCTCTGACTAATTTTGCTTAGCATAATGCCCTGTAGTTCCATCCACATAGTTGCAAATGGCAAGACTTCATTCTTTTTGATTGCTGAGTAACACTCCATTGTATATATATACCACATCGTCTTTATCCATTCATCTGTTGATGGACATTTGGGCTCTTTCCATACTTTGGCTGTTGTTGATAGTGCTGCTATAAATATTGGGGTGCATGCGCCCCTTTGACAGTACACTGGGATCTCTTGGGTAAATACCTAGTAGTGCAATTGCTGGGTCATGGGGTAGTTCTATTTTTAATTTTTTTTTTTTTGAGAAATCTACATAGTGTTTTCCAGAGGGGCTGCACCAGCTTGCATTGCCACCAGCAGTGCAAAAGAGATCCTCTTTCTCCGCATCCTTGCCAACATCTGTTGTTGCCTGAGTTTGTTTATTTTAGCCATTGTGACTGGTATGAGGCAATATCTCAATGTGGTTTTAATTTGTATTTCCCTGATGATGAGTGATGTTAAGTACTTTTTCATGTGTCTGTTAGCCATCTTGATGTCTTCTTTGGAGAAGTGTCTATTCATGTCTTTTGCTCATTTTTTCACTGGATTATTTGGTTTTTGGGTGTTGCGTTTGAGAAGTTCTTTGTAGATTTTGGACACTAACTCTTTCTCTGATATGTCATTTGCAAATATCTTCTCCCATTCTGTTGGTTGCCTTTTAGTTTTGCTGATTGTTTCCTTTGCTGTGCAGAGGTTTTTATTTTGATGAGGTCCCAATAGTTCATTTTTGCTTTTGTTTCCCTTGCCTCCAGAGACATGTTGAGCAAGAAGTTGCTGCGGCCAAGGTTAAAGATGTTTTTGCCTGCTTTCTCCTCGAAGATTTTGATGGCTTCCTGTCTTCTGTTTAGATCTTTCATCCATTTTGAGTTTATTTTTTTGTATGGTATAAGAAAGTGGTCCAGGTTCATTTTTCTGCATGTTGCTGTCCAGTTCTCCCAGCACCATTTGCTGAAAAGACTGTCTTTATCCATTGGGTGCTCTTTCCTGCTTTGTCAAAGATTAGTTGGCCATATGTTTGTGGGTCCATTTCTGGGTTCACTGTTCTGTTCCATTGATCTGAGTGTCTGTTTTTGTGCCAGTACCATACTGTCTTGATGATTACGGCTTTGTAATACATCTTGAAGTCCAGGATTGTGATGCCTCCAGCTTTGGTTCTTTTTCAGGATTGCTTTGGCTCATTGGGGTCTTTTCTGGCTCCATACAATACAATTTTAGGATTGATTGTTCTAGTTCTGTGAAGAATGCTGTTGTTATTCAGATTCAGATTGTGATTGCATTGAATATGTAGATTGCTTTGGGTAGTATTGACATTTTAACAATATTTGTTCTTCCAATCAATGAGCATGGAGTATTTTTCCAATTTTTTGTGTCTTCGTCAATTTCTTTCATAAACTTTCTATAGTTTTCAGTGTATAGATTTTCCACCTCTTAGATTTATTTCTAGGTATTTTATGGTTTTTGGTGCGATTGTAAATGGTATCAATTCCTTGATTTCTCTTTCTGTTGCTTCATTGTTGGTGTATAGGAATACAATCAATTTCTGTGCATTGATTTTATATCCTGCAACTTTGGTGAATTCATGAATCAGTTCTAGCAGTTTGTTGGTGGAATCTTTTGGGTTTTCCATATAGAGTATCATTTTGTCTGCGAAGATTGAAAGTTTGACTTCCTCCTTGCTGATTTGGATGCCTTTTATTTCTTTTTGTTGTCTGATTGCAGAGGCTAACTGATTGCAGAGGCTAAGACTTCCAATACTATGTTGAATAATAGTGGCGAGAGTAGACATCCCTGCCTTGTTCCTGACCATAGGGGGAAAGCTCTCAGTTTTTCCCCATTGAAGATGATATTAGAGTTGGGGCTTCCATATATGGCTTTTATGATCTTGAGGTACGATCCTTTCATCCCTACATTCTTGAGGGTTTTTATCAAGAAAGGATGCTGTATTTTGTCAAATGCTTTCTCTGCATCTTTTGAGAGGATCATTTGGTTCTTGTCCTTTCTTTCGTTGATGTGATGTGTCACATTGATTGTTTTGTAGATATTGAACCAGCCCTTCATCCCAGGTATAAATCCCACTTGGTTGTGAATAATTCTTTTAATGTATTGTTGGATCTGGTTGGCTAGTATCTTGTTGAGGATTTTTGCATCCATGTTCATCAGGAAAATTGGTCTATAGTTGTCCTTTTTAGTGGGGTCTTTGTCTGGTTTTGGAATCAAGGTAGTGCTGGCTTCAAAGAATGAGTTTGGAAGTTTTCCTTCCATTTCTATTTTTTGGAACAGCTTCAAAAGAATAGGTGTCAACCTTCTTTTAATGTTTGGCAGAATTCCCCTGGAAAGCCATTTGGCCCTGGACTCTTATTTTTTGGGAGTTTTGGTTACTAATTCAATTTCCTTACTGGTTATGGATCTGTTCAAATTTTCTATTTCTTCCTGTTTCAGTTTTTGTAGTGTATATGTTTCTAAGAATTTGTCCATTTCTTCCAGATTGCCCATTTTATTGGCATATAATTGCTCATAATATTCTCTTATTATTGTTTGTATTTCTGCTGTGTTGGTTGTGATCTCTCTTCTTTCATTCTTGATTTTATTTATTTGGGTCCTTTCCTTTTTCTTTTTGATCAAACTGGCTAGTGGTTTGTCAATTTTGTTAATTCTTTCAAAGAACCAGCTCCTGGTTTCGTTGATCTGTTCTACTGTTTTTTTTATTTCAATAGCATTGATTTCTGCTCTAATCTTTATTAGTTCCTGTCTTCTGCTAGTTTTGGGTCTTATTTGCTGTTCTTTTTCCAGGTCTTTAAGGTGTAACGTTAGGTTGTGTATCTGAGACCTTCCTTCTTTAGGAAGGCCTATAGTGCTATACACTTTTCTCTTATGATCACCTTTGCTGTGTCCCAGAGGTTTGGGGCTGTGGTGTTATTATTTTCATTGGCTTCCATGTGCTTTTTTTTCTTTATTTTTTAATTAAAAAAATAAATTTTTTAAAAGTTTATTTATTTTGAGAGGGACAAAGACAGCACAAGTGGGGGAGCGCCAGAGAGAGGGGGAAACAGAGAATCCTGAGCAGGCTCCCCACCATCAGCACAGAGCCTGATGCAGAGCTCAGACTCACGAAACTGTTAGATCATGACCTGCACTGAAATCAAGAGTCAGACACTTAAACAACTGAGCCACCCAGGTGCTCCCCGCCCCGCGCCTCTGGCTTCCAGGTACTTTTTAATTTCCTCTTTAACTTCTTGGTTAGCCCATGCATTATTTAGTAGGATGTTCTTTATTTAGTCTCTAAGTATTTGTTATTTTTCCAAGTTTTTTCTTGTTGTTGATTTTGAGTTTCATAATGTTGTGGTCTGAAAATATGCATGGTGTGATCTCAATATTTTTGTACTTGTTAAGGACTGACTTGTGTCCCAGTATGTGATCTATTCTGGAGAATGTTCCATGTGCACTTGAGAAGAATGTATATTCTGCTGATTTAGGATGAAGTGTTCTAATATATGTTAAGTCCATCCAGTTCAGTGTGTCATTCAAAGCATTGTTTCCTTGTTGATTTTCTGTTTAGATGATCTGTCCATTGTTGTAAGTGGGGTGTTAAAGTCCCCTACTATTATGGTATTATTGTCAATGAGTTTCTGTATGTTTGTGAGTAATTCATTTATATATTTGGGTGCTTGCACATTTGGAGCATAAATGTCTACAGTTGTTAGATCTTGGTGGATAAACCCCTGAATTATGATACAATTCCCTTCTTCATATCTTGTTACAGTCTTTATTTTAAAATCTAGGTTATCTGATATAAGTATGACCACTCAGGCTTTCTTTTGGTGACTATTAGCATGATAGGTGGTTCTCCAACCCCTTTTCTTTTCTTTTTTTTTTCTTTTTTTTTTGTATTTTGTAACACTGTTTTATTAAGAGTGAACCCCTTTTCTAAAAAAAAAAAAAAGAGTGAACCCTTTTCGGTATTCCTAAACTGTAAACAATGAGAAACTGAAGTATCAAAGGAACACATCAGGGATTATTTGTAACAGACAGAAACCTTTAAATTTTCTTATTGCCTTTATACAATCAATGTATATTTAAGTAAAACTAAATTCCTTATTAGGCAAACATTTGTGCATACACTGTCTTCTTTTTATCTTTCTGTGCCTTTATCTCTTGTTTGGCTTTCAGCAGTTCTGCCTGGATAGATTTATCTTCCCTGCTCTCTCCTGAGCTTTCTTTTTTTTTTTTTTTTTTTTTTTTTTTTTTTTTTTAAATTTTTTTTCAACGTTTATTTATTTATTTGGGACAGAGAGAGACAGAGCATGAACGGGGGAGGGGTAGAGAGAGAGGGAGACACAGAATCGGAAACAGGCTCCAGGCTCTGAGTCGTCAGCCCAGAGCCCGATGCGGGGCTCGAACTCACGGACCGCGAGATCGTGACCTGGCTGAAGTCGGACGCTTAACCGACTGCGCCACCCAGGCGCCCCTCCTGAGCTTTCTTAAGATCAGCTAAAACTTGATCGTATTCTTTTAATCCTTGCCATCCGTGAACTCTATGGTACAATGCTTTCATATTTGATGGGTCTATTTCAAGAGCCTCCAAACAACTGTCAGTTGCTCCCTGCCAATTTGACATCTTCAGTTTACAAGCACCAATATTCAGAACACAGACTAAAGCTGTAGGTTGCAACTTCGATCTATCTGCTTTCTCAATAACAGCCTTTGAACCTTCCACGTATCTTAAAACCTTTGTATATATTTTAATGGCCATCTCCCAGTTCTAGGATTTGAAAAAAGTATTTCCAATATTTTTTAAGTTTTCTGTTATTAGTAAAAATTTATCTACATCTTTTAAGTCTCTATCTGCTTCCTCAGGGAAATCTGGATGACTGTCACCAGAGCAATCTGTTGGGAATATGCCCCAGTCATCCCCTTTCTTCAATTTCCTCATTTTGCAGTAACACACAATTTGGCAGGTTTTTCAGCTTTCACTTATACATTTTCCGGTATCCTTACCCCACCTATTCCTTTAATTATGTGGCCAAATACCACATGTTTCCTATCCAAATGAGGAGTCAGAACTGTTGTGATAAAGAACTGAGAACCATTTGTATTGCAGCCTGCATTTGCCATGCTCAATAAGCCTTCCTGGTCATGCTTATAATAGAAATTTTCATCTTCAAGTTTTCCACCATAAATACTTTCTCTGCCTGTCCCATTTTGATTTGAGAAGTCTCTACCCTGAATCATAAATTTCTTAGTAATTCGATGGAAAGGACATCCTTTGAAATGGAGAGGTTCCCCAGTGGTGGGTCCAATGCCTTTTTCTCTGTACACAATGCACGAAAATTTTTTGAAGTTTTCAGTACAATATCTGCAAACAATTCTAAGACAATTCACCCAACTCGCTCCCCTCCAATGTCCATGTCAAAGAAGACTCAGGGGTTATTGGGGTTGGAGGGCTTAGTTTGGGGGGGGGATTGGTTAGACATATTGAATTGCAGATGCATTTGGAAGCAAACTCAGAGAACCTCCTCCATCCCTTGCTTTCAATCTGAAGGTGTCTTTAGGTCTAAAGTGGGTCTCTTGTAAATAGCATATAGATGGATCTTGTTTTCTCATCCATTCTGTTAACCTATGTCTTTTAATTGGAGGTTTCAGTCCACTGATATTTAGAGTGAGAACTGAAAGGTATGAATTTATTGTCATTATGTTGCCTGTAGAGTTGGAGTTTCTGGTGGTGTTCTCTGGTTCTTTCTAGTTTTTGTTGCTTTTGGTCTTTTTTTTTTTCCCTGTCTTTTCTCCCCTGAGAGATTCCCCCTTAAAATTTCTTGCAGGGCTGGTTTAGTGGTCACGAACTCCTTTAGTTTTTGTTTGGGAAAATTCTTATCTCTTCTATTTTGAATGACAGCCTTGCTAGATAAAGAATTCTTGGCTGCATATTTTTCCAATTCAGCACATTGAATATATCCTGCCACTCCTTTCTAGCCTGCCAAGTTTCTGTGGATAGGTCTGCTGCAAACCTGATCTGGCTTCCCTTGTAGGTTAAGGACTTTTTTTTTCCCCTTGCTGCTTTCATGATTTTTTCCTTGCCTGACTATTTTGTGAATTTGACTATGATATGCCTTGTTGATGTCGGTTTTTGTTGAATCTAATGGGAGTTCTCTGTGCTTCCTGGATTTTGATGTCTGTGTCTTTCCCTAGGTCAGAAAAGTTTTCTGCTATGATTTTCTCACAGAAACCTTCTACCCCTTTTTATCTTTTTTCATTTCCTGGGACCCTTATGATTCAGATGTTATTCCTTTTTAATGAGTCACTGAGTTCTCTCCTTCTTATATTATGCTCTTTTGCCTTAGTTTCCCTCTTTTTCTCCGCTTCGTTATTCTCCATAAATTTGTCTTCTATATCGCTGACTTACTTCATCCATCCTTGCCACTGTGGCATCCATTAGGATTGCAGCTCAGTTATAGCATTTTTATTTTCATCCTGACTAGATTTTTACTTCTTTTATCTCCACAGAAAGGGATTCTATGCCTTCTTTAACTCCAGCTAGTATTCTTTTTATTGTGATTCTAAATTCTGGTTTAGACATCTTGCCCGTTATCTGTGTTAAGTCCCTGGCTGTTATTTTTTCCTGTTCTTTCCTTAGGGATGAATTCCTTCATTTCATCATTTTGAAGGAAGTAAAAGACTGCCAAGTTCTGTAGTTAAAGTTGTGCAGATTGTTGTGTTAGTCCTCAAATCAGTTTTCTAGGTGTGCAAGATGGTTTGGCCTTGATCTAGCTGCATTTCAGAGACAAGACAGGCAAAAAAAAGTTCCATTCTTCTCCACCATCTTGGCCCCTCCATTAATTATTATTTCTAATAAAAACTACCTTTTATTTGTGTCATGCCTTTTTTTTTCTTTTTTTAATATATATTTTTAAAATTTATTTATTTTTGACAGAGAGAGAGACAGAACGTGAGCAGGGTAGGGGCAGAGAGAGACAGAAACACAGATCTGAAGCAGGTTCCAGGCTCTGAGCTGTTAGCACAGAGCCCGATGCAGGGCTGAAACTCATGAACCATGAGATCATGACCTGAGCCGAAGTCAGCCGCTTAACTGAGCCACCCAGGTGCCCCATGACTTTTTTTTTTTCTCCCAGGAACCTAGAAATTTGGAAGAGTATAACCAGTTGTGGGAAAACCCATGTACTGTTTGTATTTTTTCTTTAAAATATAGCCACATATGTTTTCAAACATAGCTACATAGATTTTCTTTAAAACATAATTATGTAAGTTTTAAAGAAAAAATAAAAAAAATACATATAAGTTTTTTATATGTTTTGGATACCAACTCTTTATCTGATATGTCATCTGGAAATATTTTCTCCCATTCCATAGGTTGCCTTTACTTTTGTTGATTGTTTCCTTCACTGTGCAGAAGCTTTTTATTTTGATGAAGTCTTGCCACTCTGGACAACAGTATGGAGGTTCCTCAAAAAGTTAAAAATAGAACTACTCTACAGTCTAGCAATTGCACCACTATGTATTTACTCAAAGAATACAAAAATACTAATTCAGAGAGATACATGCATCCCCATGTTTATAACAGCATTATCTACAGTAGCCGAACTATGGAAATAGCCCAAGTGTCCGTCGACTGATGAATGGGTAAAGGCAATGTGCTACCAGTGGTGCCTGGATGGCTCAGTTGGTTAAGTGTCAGACTTCAGCTCAGGTCATGATCTCATGGTTCATGAGTTCAAGTCCTGTGTCAGGCTCTGTGCTGACAGCTCGGAGCCTGGAGCCTGCTTTGGATTCTGTGACTCCCTCTCTCTCTGCCCCTCCTCCTCTTGCACTCTGTCTCTTTCTCTCTCAAAAATAAACATTAAAAAAATAAAAAGAAAAGAGAAAATGTGGTACATATATACAATGGAATATTAGCCACAAAAAAGAATGAAATCTTGTCATTTGCAACAACGTGCATGGAGCTAGAGAGTATTATGCTAAGTGAGAGAAGTCAGTCAGAGGAAGACAAATACCATTTGATTTCACTCATATGTGGAATTTAAGAAACAAAGCAAATGAGCCAAAGGAAAAAAGAGAGAGATGCAAACCAAGAAAGAGACTTTTAACTGTAGAGAACAAACTGTTGGTTGCCAGAGGGGAGGTGGGTGGAGGCATGGGGTAAATAGGTGATGGGGATTAAGGAGTGCACTAGTGATGGTGAGCACTGGGTGTTGAGTCACTAAATTCTATATGTGAAACAAATACTGCACTGTATGTTAACTAACTGGAATTTAAATAAAACCTTTAAAAAAAGACGAATTTTTTAAACTAAGAAAAATGATGAGGGGCAAGCTTTTAAGAAGCACCGTCTCCAAACCACCAAGTCTTGTGGTGGACAGTTTATCTTTACTGCTTTGTGAATTTTCACAGTAGTCTTTTTAAGGTTGAGGATAATAAATCACAGAGAGATGAAACACTTTGTTTAGTTCAGCTTTGCCAGGTCTGTCTGGCTATCTAACCTTGATGACTCAAAATTGTATATATTTTTTATCTCTTCCGAATGAAAAAGCATACTATCTGAAACCTTGGGCAAGACTCGGTTCTCCTGTGGTTTAATTTCTCATTTTACATAAGAAGAAATGATGTAATAATCCACTCTCCAAAGCTTACAAAACAGGTTCCTGAGAGATTGCCATATAGTGACATGGTAGTTGGTGATGCAGGCCTAGGAGCAGGGCTTCCCTGAGGACAGAGGAAGAGCTGGAAGTACACACCCTACCCCTATAAATGATTGACAGGGAAATGGTAGAGGAAGTGGTAGGTACTAACTGGAGCTGGAGGAACAATTCTGTGGGGAGCTGAGCCTCCTCCACTCCCATTTAAGAGTAGCAGGTTGACATGAAGGACAGACAGACATTAGTACACCTGAGCTTTCCCCTTCCCTTTTCAGAATAAGGAACATAGGTCACAAGGGCAACCTGCAACAGCCAGCATCCATCCGATCCTTCCCATGTGCCTAGCACTATACATCAACCTATTAAATCTCATTTAATGGCTGCAACAACCTTATGAAGGGTTTTGTTATCTCTGTTTTACAGAAGGGGCAACTGAGGATTTGAGAGTATAAGTGTCTTGCTCAAGATCACAAAGCTGGTAGGTAAAGAAATAACCTTGGTTTCAATTGCTAACACATTTGTATCATTTCCATAGACTTCTGTGTGTTTTTACAAAATTGTTTACCCTGGATTTCCTTTAGCTCGGAGGCTTTTAGGTTGAGAAGCTTTAAAATAGGTCATGGGGTGCCTGGCTCAGTTGGTGGAGCATATGACTCTTGATCTTGGGGTTGTGAATTCGAGCCCTACATTGAGTATGGAGATTACTTAAAAAAAAATAAAATCTTTAAAATAAATCATGAATGTTCTGAGAAACTTAATCCCATTTTCATTAGAATTACTAATATAAAGTTAACCTGATCTTAGAGACTCACCTCTTTAACCCCCAAACTGGTCCAGAATCAATCCACAAAGAGTTATCTTTCCATTGCCTATCAGTTCAGGCCTTTAAAAAAGTATGATAAATTTCATTGTGTCATGATATATAATCTTTTGGATTCTGTTTGATAGTATTTTGTTGAGAATTTTTATGTCTATATTCATAAGAGATATTGGTTTGTAGTTTTCTTCTCTTGTCATGTTTTTGTCTGGTTGCGATATCAGGGTAATGATGACCTTATAGATTGAACTGGGAAATTTTCATACTTCTATTTTTTAGGAGAATTTGTGAAGAATTCGTGTTAATTTCACTTTAAATATTTGGGAGAATTCATTAGTGAAGCCATCTGAGTCTAGGCTTTTCTTTGTGGGAAGATTTTTTTTTTTTTATCTTTTTTTAACGTTTATTCATTTTTGAGAGACAGAGAGAGACAGAGGCATGAGCAGGGAAGGGGCAGAGAGAAGGAGACACAGAATCCGAAACAGGCTCCAGGCCCCTAGCTCTCAGCACAGAGCCTGACGCAGGGCTCGAACCCACGAGCTGTGAGATCCTGACCTGAGTCAAAGTCAGACGCTCAACCAACTGAGCCCCCAGGTGCCCCGGGAAGATTTTTATTATTAATTCAATCTCTTAACTTCCTATTGGTCTATTCAGATTTTCTTTTATTTTTTTTCTTGAGTCAGTTTCAGTAGTTTGTACCTTTTTGGGAATTTCTCCATTTCATCTAGGTTATCTAATTTGTTGGCATGTAATTATGATTCTTTTCTTTGTATAAGGTTGAGAATAATGTCCTTTCTTTCATTCCAGATTTAAGGAACTAATTTCAGTTTTTTATTTTTATTTCTTACTTTTTTTGGTCATTCTAGCTAATGATTTGTCATTTTTTGGATCTTTTAGAGGAACTTAGAAGTTTTTTTTCTATTAGCTTTTATTTTCTATTTCACTTATTTCCACTCTTCATTATTTTCTTCTTTATCCTTGCTTTAGGCTTAGTTTGCATTTATTTTCCTAGTTTCTTAAGTTAAAACATTAAGTTATTGATTTAACACAGGCATGCCCAGCTATAAATTTACCTGTATACACTGCCTTCACTGCATCTCATTTTTACTGTTTCATGGTCATTAATCTCAGCATACTTAATAATTTCTTTTATGATTTCTTTTTTGACCTATTGGTTATATAGGAGTATGATGCTTAATTTTCATGTATTTATGAATTTCCCATATTTTCTTTATTTATTGACTTATAATTTTATTCCATTGTGGTTGGAGGACATGCTTTGTATGATTGAAATCTTTGTGAATGTATGGAGGCTTGTTTTATGACCTAGCATATGATCTATCCTGGAGAATATTCTGTGTGTGTCTGAAAAGAATGTACATTCTGTTGGGATGCCTGGGTAGCTCAGTCGGTTAAGTGTCCGACTCTTGGTTTTGGCTCAGGTCATAATCTCATGGTTTGTGAGTTTCAGCTCCACATCAAGCTCTGCACTGGTGGTATGTTGCCTGCTTTGGATTCTCTCTCCCCTCTCTCCCTCTGCATCAACCCCACTTGTTCTCTCTCTCAAAATAAATAAATAAGCTTAAAAAAATGTACATCCTATTGTTGTTGGGTGGAGTGTTATTTAAATGTCTGTTATGTCTAGTTGGTTTATGGTGTTTTCAGGTCTTCTATTTCCTTTTTGATCTTCTGCCTAGTTGTACTATTCATTTTTGAAGTCTCCAATTGTTATTGTTGAATTGACCATTTCTCCTTGCAGTTTTGTAACTTTTTACTTCACACATTTTTAGGTTTTGTTATTATATGCATACATGTTTATAACTGTCACTTATTTCTGATAAATTTACCCCTTTATTACTATAAAATGTTCTTTTGTCTTACAGTCTATTTTGTCTGATATTAGTACAGCCACTCCAGGTTTTTGGATACTCCATACTCTATGCATATATCTCTTTTCTCATCCTTTTATTTTCAACTTATTTTTGTCTTTGAATCTAAAATTTGTCTTCTGTGGATGGCATATAGTTGGATCATGGATTTTTTTTCCTCCATTCTACCAAATCCTGCTTTTATATCTAATCTAATAACCAGTTTGGTAGGATTCATATCTGTCATTGTGCTCTTTGTTTTCTATATTTATTATATCTTTCTTGTTCCTTTGTCCTTCCATTATTACTACCTTCATTTTTGTTGTTTTCAATTTTTTTAAATTATTTTAGAAAGAGAGTGTGTGTGAGTTGGGGAAAGGGGCATAGGAAGAGAGAGAGAGAGAATCCCAAGCAGGCTCCATGCTCAGCATGGAGGCCTGACTCAGGCCATGACCCTGGGATCATGACCTGAGATGAAATTGAGAGCTAGATGCTCAACTGACTGAGCCATCCAGGAACGCATTGTCATTTTCTAGTGTACCATTTTAATATCTCCTCATTTTTAAATTCCATTTGTGAATTATTTTCTGTCAGTTCAGAGCCAGATGTAGGGCTTGATCTCATGAACCATGAGATTGTGACCTGACCTGAAATCAAGAGTCAGACGCTTAACCTATTGAGCCACCCATGTGCCCCATGTTTTTGTCTTTTAATAGTTTGACTATGATGTGTCAAGTGTGGATCTAATTGGAGTTTCTTGAGCTTCTTGGATGTGTTGATTTTTGGTTTTCATCAAATTTGAGAAATTTTGTCCCTTATTTCTTCAAATAGACTTTCTATCCCCTCTTCTCTTTCTTTCAGGCGCTCTCATCCTGTGAATGCCATTACACTTAATCATGTCTCACAAGTCTTTGAGACACTGTTTATTATTTTTCATCATTGTATTTTCTTTCTGTTCCTCAGACTAGATAGTTTCTATTAACCCATCTTTAAGTTTGTTGATACTTTTTGCAGCCAACTCAGATTTGTTGTTGAGCTCTTCTACTGATTTTTCATTTCAGTTATTGTGCTTTTCAGCTCCAGAATTTCTATTTGGTTCTGTTATTTATTTATTTTGAATAATTGCTATTTATTGGTATTATTTATTGGATGAGATGTTGTTCTCATATGTTCTTTTAGTTTTTTAGTTCTATGAATGTATTTATAATAGATGATTTAAAGGTTTTGTCTAATAAGTCCAACATTTGAGCCCCATCAAAGACAGTTTCCATTAGCTGTTTTTTATCCTCTTGGTATGGACCATACTTTCCTATTTCTTTGCATGTCTTATAAACTTTTAAACAAATATTGGACATTTAAGATAATATAATATGGTAACTTTGAAAATGAGACCATCCCTTCCACCAACCAGGGTTTGTTGTTGTTGTTTGTGGTTGTGATGGTGATTGTTGTTGCTGTTTATTTTCTGAACTAATTCTCTAAAGACTTTCCTGAACTAATTGTGTAAAGTGTATATTCTCTGTTGTATATGGCCACTGAAGTTTTTGCTCAGTTAACTTAATGATCAGCTAATGATTGGACAGAAATATCCTTAAATGCCTTGAACTGGAAAGTCTCCTAGCCTTTGCTCAGGGTTTTTCTATGCATGTTGGGGCATACTTTCAGCATTCTGATAGGCAGTTTTTGCAGCTCTTCCTTAGCCTTCATTTTCTGTTTGTACAGAATCTCAAGGCTAGCCGGAGGTGAAAATATTAGGACCTTCTAAGATCTTTCCTGGCATACTCACATCTCTGCATGTGCATGGCCTTTTAGATTCCCAGGAATATGTTGAGCTTTTCAAAGTCCCTAAGGACTCCTTATTCACTAGCTTCTCCTTTAAAATTTTCCTGGTCAGCCTCTTATTTGCCCAACTGTTAGTGCTATCTTAAACAGCTGTGATGTTAAATAATTGCCATGCATTTTTTTTTTTTTTTTTGACAAGCACTGTTGGGAAAAGGCTATTCCACTAAGCAAGTGCTGAGTTAGGTCAAAAAAGAAGCCCCGTTAGTGGGGATTTCCAGAAAGCTGCCACTTAGGTCATATGATGGCAATTCTTTGGGAATGGAGGTTTTTGGGGAGTGCTAAACCTGTTCTGCCATCTCAGTGACTTCTAGGCTACTGGTGTAACAGCTGCTGTGATTCCAAATCTGTTGGGTTTCAAGACTACTATGTGGATAGGAATAGGGCAAATTAAAGATTCCACAATGCTTTTTTTTTTTTAAACAGATATTCAGACTTTTTTCTTGAGAAAAGAAGAAAAATTGGATTACTGCAAGCCTTTGGTTAATTTCCAGAATTCTGAAAAAAGCTGATTTTGACAGTTTTACTGGTGCTGTTATTATTTTTATAGAGAACTATATTTGGGGAGCTTGTTTCCTGCCATCATGGAAGTACTTCTCAAGATTTTTTTTTTTTTTGCAACAAAAAGCAATTATACTGAAACTTGTCCAGCAGAGAAACAGAAACTTCCTACTTCATTATGCATCATCCCACACCCCATGTCTATTTGATTTTGTTCATGATAGCTATCTTTGAAAAACGTTCTGTGGTTTTTTGATCCTTCACTTAATCCTTTAACTCTTAAAGAGAAGGGGCCTTGAACTGTAAATGTCCCCTAAGGTTTGATAATTAAGGATTTTAATAATGTTTTTATTATTTCAGTTTGGATTTTAGAACATTATTGTGTTTCATCCATTTTTCTTAAAAAATTTAAAATCTAACTCCCCCTCCCTGGGTTTACTAATATGTAACCATCGCACAGAGCAAACTAATATACTTATCACTTGAATGAATGGATATCTTACAGTAAAATTGACAAAGGGAGGAATTTTCAGCATAATGAATTCCCATCAACTTATTTTTAATCATTAGATGTATGGTTTTTTTAAAAGTTTATTTATTTTGAAAGAGAGAGAGAAAGAACAAGGGAGGGGCAGAGAGAGGGAGAGACAGAATCCCAAGCAGGCTCTGCACTGACAGAGCAGAGCCTGACATAGGCCTTGAACTCACGAACCATAAGATCATGACCTGAGCAGAGATCAAGAGTCAGACACTCAACTGACTGAGCTGCCAAGGTGCCCCTGGATTTATATTTTAATTAAAAAAAAATCTGACCTAAAAACTCATGAAGGAGAAGTCAAGATGTTTGCCAATCTTTTAGATAAACATTAGAATATTGTAAGTTATTTTATGACTCTTAATTAACATGTTATCATTTTTCAGCTTTGAGCCATCCACTGAGCTCATGCCTCTTCTCTTTTCTTCAAATCTTTAGCCTAATTGTCTAAGATTTAGGAATTTCCCTATATTACACAGTCATCTGACAGCATAACCTTTGGGCCTTGTCTTATTCATCTTTATCTTCTCCACTGAACCAAACATCTTTCATATTTTCATGTAGTCAAGTTTATCTATTTTTCCATTTTGGTCTCTGGGTTTCATGTTGTACTTAGGCAAAATTAAGTTTTCTCTTGTATTTTCTTCCACAGTCTTTATAGTTTCATTTTAAATAATTGATCCAACCAGAATTTATTCTGGTCTAAGGAGTGACGTAGGGATTAACTTTTATTCTTTTCCCAAAAGATTTGCCAGGTGACTCAATTCTGTCATTGAATAGTTTTATCTTTTCCCAATGTATAGGTAATGCAACTTTTTACAAAAGAAATTTTTATATGTACTTTAGCCTTGATTATGTTTCATTTATCAGCTTGTCTATTTTGACTGAAGTACCAATTATTGTTGCTATTAAAATCTAGTAGAACTCCTAGTTTACTGTCAAGGTGGATCCAGCTTTTGTGTGACCTAATGCTAATATAGTTTAAGAAAAAGATGGGGCGCCTGGGTGGCGCAGTCAGTTAAACGTCCGACTTCAGCCAGGTCATGATCTTGCGGTCCGTGAGTTCGAGCCCCGCGTTAGGCTCTGGGCTGATGGCTCGGAGCCTGGAGCCTGTTTCCGATTCTGTGTCTCCCTCTCTCTCTGCCCCTCCCCCGTTCATGCTCTGTCTCTGTCCCAAAAATAAAATAAACGTTGAAAAAAAAAAAAAAAAAAGAATACAAAATCACAAAAAATTAGTACAAAAAGGAATATTGATTTAGAAAGAGAAAAAAATCATCACAAATTACAGAATTTTGGAATATAATTACTTCAAACATCCATAACAGCTGGAAAACAATCAATATTTTTATCTGTTGCCTCTCACCTTTCTATAATGATTTCCCCCTACTTTTTGACTATTTACTTTTTGATTATCTCTTCGTATCAAATAATTTTATAATATAATTTTCTATATAGGGAAAGGAAAAATAAATAGTCTTTTTTCTATCATATATTTTTTATTATTGAAACATTTTTATAATTAAAGTTTATAATTTCTTATAACTGAAATAAATTTTTTTCACCTTTGTATCTTATCATTGGTAATGTCATGTAAATTGGGAGAAACTTCAAGTTTGGCTTCCCAACTTCTATAATCCTCCACAAAATTTCTTTAATATATGAGCTGTAAGATTTTAGGCATTAGTGTTTTTTTTCCCCCATGAATGATATTATGTATTTATTGAAGTGTTGGCATTCATTAACAAATATGTTGTTGATATCACTGTCATATTGTATTTTCATGTCCTGAATCAGCAGGAGTTGGCATAATAGACAGTAAAATGTTTTTAGAAACTATTCCCATAGTATGGTTAGCCTATACCTTATACGCTGAAGTGACTGAATACCACATAAATATATCCAACTACATCCAAACGAAATGAATCTTCCAGTCAGCTTTCTCTCAGCTGGTTCTCAAAATTCCTAAGTCCTCTCCAGTACTATCCATCACAAGGGAAAGTGTGATGAAGAGGAACTGGAATGAAAAGAGAGGTCTTGGGGCACCTGGGTGGCTTAGTTGGCTAAGTGTCTGACTCATGATCTTGGCTCAGGTCATGATCTCACAGTTCTTCAGATCCAGGACTGCATCAGGCTCTGTGCTGACAACATGGAGCCTGCTTGGGATTCTCTCTCTTCCTCTCTCTCTGCCCCTCCTCCACTTGCTTGTGTGCTTTCACTTTCTCAAAATTAATAAACATTTAAAAAGAGAGATAGATGTCTTAACCAATTGCAGTTAAAATACCTTACATGTGAAATTTTAACAAAATCATATGAGCATATAAATACATTGCTAGAACCCTCCCAGGGCCTTGAAAGTGATCCATGCAGGTGTGGCACCCTGAGGTTTAAGCTTTATTGGTTTTATAGCAAATCCATCTGTATTCATTACTCTTGTTCTCAATAAATCTCTGAGCTGTTCTCATTTGTTTATTTTTTTCCAAAGAGCTTAAGAATAATTTTATCCAGTTCACAAAAATCTTATTTGGGAGAATACCTGGAAGATGGCAGTGTAGGAGGATGCTGGGCTTACCTCGTCCTTCTGATCGCTTAGATTCCACCCACATATGCTTAAATAACCCAGAAAACTGCCAGAAGACTAGCAGAGCAGACTCTCTGGAGCCAAGCGTAGACAAGAGGCCCACAGAAGAGGGTATGAAGGGCAGAGAGGCGGTGCGTGCTACATGGACTGGCAGGAGGGAACCGGGACGGTGGAGGGGCAGCCCACCCGGCAAGGCAGAGCCCCCGAGTCTGGTTTGCAAAAGTGGAGGGGCCAGACTGCATAAGTTCTGATAGCCAGTGGGACATAATATCTGGAATGTTAAAGGTCAACAGCTCTGCTCTTGGAGAGCTGGGAGGGTGAGAGGACACTGGGAGGGAGAGTTGCTGAGCCCCAGAAGACAGAGCTCAGCTCGGCGGGGAACAAAGGCTCTGGCAAGCGCCATATCCCTCTCCCATCCCCCAGCCAAAATTCCAAAGGGAACCAGTTCCTGTCACCAAACTTGCTTGCACCGTGCAAACACCAAACGCTGTGCTTCTGTGGATCCATCCCTCTGATGGGTCTGCCTCCCTCCTGGTGCTGCAGGGCCCCTCCCGCAGGGGGCCACCAGCAGCAAAGCAAGCTAAGCCTGCCCCTCCCACCGCTGTGCACCATGCGGAACCACCCTGGCTAATATGCCAGATCCCATCGAAGCAGCACCACAAGCCTGGCAATGTGCAAGTAGCCCAGACAGGGGCCACACCACTCCACAGTGAGTCCTCCCTCTGGGAGAGGGGAAGATAAGGTACACACCAGACTGACTGTGGCCCCAACACTGGGCTGGGGGCAGACATTGGGTCTGACTGCGGCCCCGCCCACCAACACAAGTTACTCCAGACAGCACAGGGGAAGTGCCCTGCAGTGTCGAGCCACTGCAGGGACTACCCAAGAAAATGAGACGGATGAACTGTCCTCAAAAGAAACTCTAGGAAGTAGCAACAACTAACGAATTGATCAAAAATGATTTAAGCAATATAATAGAACAAGAATTTAGAATAATAGTCATAAAATTAATCGCTGGACTTGAAAAAAAGCATAGAGGACAGCAGAGAATCAAGGGACTTAGCAATAGATTGCTAGTTTAAAAAATACATGAGTATTATAAGCTTATATTTTTTCCAAGTATTATGTTCATTTTGTTGTTTCTACTGGGAATTAGATATTTTCCCATTATATTTTTGATCATTGTCCAAGCTGTTGATTTTTTTGTATCTTCATTTTGCAGTAACAGTCTTATTAGTTTATCTTAGTATTCCTAATGTTTTTTCCCCAGTTGATTCTCTTGGTTTTCCATACATAAAATTTTATTATCTGAAACTAATGAAAATTTTTTGGTTTTTTTTCCCAGATTTCTAGGAGCTTTATATAATTCTAAGATGCTTATGTTAATAATATATCTACCTATATATTATCTAAGAGGGTTTTATATTACTTATTTGACAGTACTTCCCATGTAATTTAATATACCAAATAAGTCTAATTAGTTTAATTTCTTACACACAGAAAAATTTTTTTTCCTGAAATGTTCTATGGGTCTGCTGGCAATTTTAAGTTAGATTGCAGTCAAAAGACTTTATTTATTTATTTATTTATTTATTTATTTATTTATTTATTACTTTGGATAATCTTTTTTTTTCTTTTTTAGTTTTTATTTAAAATATAAATAGTTAACATACAGTGTACTACTAGCTTCAGGTGTACAATTTAGTGATTCAACACTTACATACAACACCTGGTTGTGGTGCCTGGGTGGCTCAGTCGGTTAAGCGTCTGATTTCGGCTAAGGCTATGATCTCACAGTTGTGAGTTTGAGCCCTGTGTTGGGCTCTGTGCTGACAGCTCAGAGCCTGGCGCCTGCTTCGAATTTTGTGACTCCCTCTCTCTCTGTCCCTCCCCCGCTCATGCTCTATGTCTCTCTCTCAAAAATAAACAAACATTAAAACAAAACAAAACAAAACAAAACAAAGCAAAAAACAGCTGGTGCTCATCACAAGTGCATTCTTTAATCCCCATCACCTATTTCACCCATCCTCTTGCCCACCTCCCCTCTGGTAACCATCAGTTTGTTCTTTATAGTTAAGAGTCTGTTTCTTGGTTTATATCTCTTTTCCTCCCTGTGATTGTTTCTTTTGTTTTTTAAATTCCATATATGAGTGAAATAATATGGTATTTGTCTTTCTCTGACTGACTTATATCACTTAGCATAATATTCTCCAGTTCCATCCTTAGCATTGCAAATGGTAAGATTTGTCTTTTTTTTGTGGCTGAGTAATATTCCATTATATATATATACACATATATATATATGTATATATATATACATATATATATATATATATATGTATATATATATACACACCACATTTTCCTTATCCATTCATCAGTCAATGGACATTTGGGCTGTTTCCATAGTTTGGCTATTGTAGATAATGTTGCTATAAATATCAGGGTGCCGTATCCCTTTGAATAAGTACTTTTGTATTCTTTGGGTAAATACCTAGTAGTGCAATTGCTGGATTATAGGGTAGTTCTGTACCCTATAAAGTTTTAACTTTCTGAGGAACTTTTATATTGTGAAACCAATGAAATTTTATCTCTTTTTATTAATTATTTTAAATAATGTTAGTAATAATTTTGTCTAATTAAATTAGTTAATATGTCTTGAGGAATGTTAAGTAATAATGGTGATTTAAGCATCATTGCTTTGATGTAAATCCTTCTAGAATTTCACTCTCCTGCATGGATGTTAGCTTTTTATTTGCACAGTATATTTGATCATGTTAAGAAAGTATCATTTGATTCTTACTTTTCCAATCAAATCTACAATTGATGATTTTATAAATGAGGTCTTTTAAAACATTGTTTGATTTTATTTTGTAGTGTTTCATTTATGATTTTTGTATCAATATTTATGAGTGAAATTGGGATATAGTTTTCTGTTAAATTTTGGAATCATTGTTACATGGCTTTGTATAAATAATTGGAAAACTTTCTACTTTTTCTTTGGAAAATTTAATAAATATTTAAATATTTATTCCTCAAAGATTGGAATAACTTCATCTGTAAAACTCTCTAGTCTTTGTGTTTTGGGGAATATTTAGGCTTAGGCAATTTAAAAAATATCTTAAGTTTCTTTAGAATATCTGTCTTTTCTTGAGTTATTTTTGGTAATTTGTATCTTTGTCAAAAGTCATACATTTCTCCAGGATTTATTTTCTCTCTCTCTTCTTTCTCCTTTCTTTCTTTCTCTTTCTTTCTTTCTTTTTCTCCTTTCTTCCTTCCTTCTTTCTTTCCTTCCTTCCTTGCTTCCTTCCTTCCTTCCTTCCTCTTTCTTTCTCTTTCTTTCATCACATCCACCCAAGCAGGGGAGGGGCCCAGGGAGAAGGATAGAGAGAATCTTAAGCAGACTCCATGCTCAGTGTAGAGCCTAATGTGGGGTTTGATTTGGGGCTTGATCTCACAACCATGAGATCATGACCTGAGCAAGAGTCAGACATTCAACTGACTGAGCCACCCAGGTGCCCCTTCTCCTGGATTTTCAAAGTTATTAACAAGGACTTTATTTATTTATTTTTTTATATGAAATTTATTGACAAATTGGTTTCCGTACAACACCCAGTGCTCATCCCAAAAGGTGCCCTCCTCAATACCCATCACCCACCCTCTCCCCCCTCCCACCCCCCATCAACCCTCAGTTTGTTCTCAGTTTTTAAGAGTCTCTTATGCTTTGGCTCTCTCCCACTCTAACCTGTTTTTTTTTTTTTCCTTCCCCTCCCCCATGGGTTCCTGTTAAGTTTCTCAGGGTCCACATAAGAGTGAAACCATATGGTATCTGTCTTTCTCTGTATGGCTTATTTCACTTAGCATCACACTCTCCAGTTCCATCCACGTTGCTACAAAAGGCCATATTTCATTTTTTCTCATTGCCACGTAATATTCCATTGTGTATATAAACCACAATTTCTTTATCCATTCATCAGTTGATGGACATTTAGGCTCTTTCCACAATTTGGCTATTGTTGAGAGTGCTGCTATGAACATTGGGGTACAAGTGGCCCTATGCATCAGTACTCCTGTATCCCTTGGATAAATTCCTAGCAGTGCTATTGCTGGGTCATAGAGTAGGTCTATTTTTAATTTTCTGAGGAACCTCCACACTGCTTTCCAGAGCGGCTGCACCAATTTGCATTCCCAGCAACAGTGCAAGAGGGTTCCCGTTTCTCCACATCCTCTCCAGCATCTATAGTCTCCTGATTTGTTCATTTTGGCCACTCTGACTGGCGTGAGGTGATACCTGAGTGTGGTTTTGATTTGTATTTCCCTGATAAGGAGCGACGCTGAACATCTTTTCATGTGCCTGTTGGCCATCTGGATGTCTTCTTTAGAGAAGTGTCTATTCATGTTTTCTGCCCATTTCTTCACTGGGTTATTTGTTTTTCGGGTGTGGAGTTTGGTGAGCTCTTTATAGATTTTGGATACTAGCCCTTTGTCCGATATGTCATTTGCGAATATCTTCTCCCATTCCGTTGGTTGCCTTTTAGTTTTGTTGGTTGTTTCCTTTGCTGTGCAGAAGCTTTTTATCTTCAAAAGGTCGCAGTAATTCACTTTTGCTTTTAATTCCCTTGCCTTTGGGGATGCGTCGAGTAAGAGATTGCTACGGCTGAGGTCAGAGAGGTCTTTTCCTGCTTTCTCCTCTAAGGTTTTGATGGTTTCCTGTCTCACATTTAGGTCCTTTATCCATTTTGAGTTTATTTTTGTGAATGGTGTGAGAAAGTGGTCTAGTTTCAACCTTCTGCATGTTGCTGTCCAGTTCTCCCAGCACCATTTGTTAAAGAGGCTGTCTTTTTTCCATTGGATGTTCTTTCCTGCTTTGTCAAAGATGAGTTGGCCATACGTTTGTGGGTCTAGTTCTGGGGTTTCTATTCTGTTCCATTGGTCTATGTGTCTGTTTTTGTGCCAATACCATGCTGTCTTGATGATGACAGCTTTGTAGTAGAGGCTAAAGTCTGGGATTGTGATGCCTCCTGCTTTGGTCTTCTTCTTCAAAATTCCTTTGGCTATTCGGGGCCTTTTGTGGTTCCATATGAATTTTAGGATTGCTTGTTCTAGTTTCGAGAAGAATGCTGGTGCAATTTTGATTGGGATTGCATTGAATGTGTAGATAGCTTTGGGTAGTAGTGACATTTTGACAATATTTATTCTTCCAATCCATGAGCAGGGAATGTCTTTCCATTTCTTTAAATCTTCTTCAATTTCCTTCATAAGCTTTCTATAGTTTTTCAGCATACAGATCCTTTACATCTTTGGTTAGATTTATTCCTAGGTATTTTATGCTTCTTGGTGCAATTGTGAATGGGATCAGTTTCTTTATTTGTCTTTCTGTTGCTTCATTGTTAGTGTATAAGAATGCAACTGATTTCTGTACATTGATTTTGTATCCTGCAACTTTGCTGAATTCCTGTATCAGTTCTAGCAGACTTTTGGTGGAGTCTATCGGATTTTCCATGTATAATATCATGTCATCTGCAAAAAGCGAAAGCTTGACTTCATCTTTGCCAATTTTGATGCCTTTGATTTCCTTTTGTTGTCTGATTGCTGATGCTAGAACTTCCAGCACTATGTTAAACAGCAGCGGTGAGAGTGGACATCCTTGTCGTGTTCCTGATCTCAGGGAAAAAGCTCTCAGTTTTTCCCCGTTGAGGATGATGTTAGCTGTGGGCTTTTCATAAATGGCTTTTATGATCTTTAAGTATGTTCCTTCTATCCCGACTTTCTCAAGGGTTTTTATTAAGAAAGGGTGCTGGATTTTGTCAAAGGCCTTTTCTGCATCGATTGACAGGATCATATGGTTCTTCTCTTTTTTTTTGTTAATGTGATGTATCACGTTAATTGATTTGCGAATGTTGAACCAGCCCTGCATCCCAGGAATGAATCCCACTTGATCATGGTGAATAATTCTTTTTATATGCCGTTGAATTCGATTTGCTAGTATCTTATTGAGAATTTTTGCATCCATATTCATCAGGGATATTGGCCTGTAGTTCTCTTTTTTTACTGGGTCTCTGTCTGGTTTAGGAATCAAAGTAATACTGGCTTCATAGAATGAGTCTGGAAGTTTTCCTTCCCTTTCTATTTCTTGGAATAGCTTGAGAAGGATAGGTATTATCTCTGCTTTAAACGTCTGGTAGAACTCCCCTGGGAAGCCATCTGGTCCTGGACTCTTATTTGTTGGGAGATTTTTGATAACCGATTCAATTTCTTCGCTGGTTATGGGTCTGTTCAAGCTTTCTATTTCCTCCTGATTGAGTTTTGGAAGAGTGTGGGTGTTCAGGAATTGGTCCATTTCTTCCAGGTTGTCCAATTTGTTGGCATATAATTTTTCATAGTATTCCCTGATAATTGTTTGTATCTCTGAGGGATTGGTTGTAATACTTCCATTTTCATTCATGATTTTATCTATTTGGGTCATCTCCCTTTTCTTTTTGAGAAGCCTGGCTAGAGGTTTGTCAATTTTGTTTATTTTTTCAAAAAACCAACTCTTGGTTTCGTTGATCTGCTCTACAGTTTTTTTAGATTCTATATTGTTTATTTCTGCTCTGATCTTTATTATTTCTCTTCTTCTGCTGGGTTTAGGCTGCCTTTGCTGTTCTGCTTCTAGTTCCTTTAGGTGTGCTGTTAGATTTTGTATATGGGATTTTTCTTGTTTCTTGAGATAGGCCTGGCTTGCAATGTATTTTCCTCTCAGGACTGCCTTCGCTGCGTCCCAAAGCGTTTGGATTGTTGTATTTTCATTTTCGTTTGTTTCCATATATTTTTTAATTTCTTCTCTAATTGCCTGGTTGACCCACTCATTCGTTTGTAGGGTGTTCTTTAACCTCCATGCTTTTGGAGGTTTTCCAGACTTTTTTCTGTGGTTGATTTCAAGCTTCATAGCATTGTGGTCTGAAAGTAAGCAGGTATAATTTCAATTCTTGTAAACTTATGAAGGGCTGTTTTGTGACCCAGTATATGATCTATCTTGGAGAATGTTCCATGTGCACCCGAGAAGAAAGTATATTCTGTTGCTTTGGGATGCAGAGTTCTAAATATATCTGTCAAGTCCATCTGATCCAATGTCTCATTCAGGGCCCTTGTTTCTTTATTGACCATGTGTCTAGATGATCTGTCCATTTCTGTAAGTGGGGTGTTAAAGTCCCCTGCAATTACCACATTCTTATCAATAAGGTTGCTTATGTTTATGAGTAATTGTTTTATATATTTGGGGGCTCCGGTATTCGGCGCATAGACATTTATAATTGTTAGCTCTTCCTGATGGATAGACCCTGTAACTATTATATAATGTCCTTCTTCATCTCTTGTTACAGCCTTTAATTTAAAGTCTAGTTTGTCTGATATAAGTATGGCTACTCCAGCTTTCTTTTGGCTTCCAGTCGCATGATAAATAGTTCTCCATGCCCTCACTCTCAATCTAAAGGTGTCCTCAGGTCTAAAATGAGTCTCTTGTAGACAGCAAATAGATGGGTCTTGTTTTTTTATCCATTCTGATACCCTATGTCTTTTGGTTGGCGCATTTAATCCATTTACATTCAGTGTTATTATAGAAAGATACGGGTTTAGAGTCATTGTGATGTCTGTATGTTTTATGCTTGTAGTGATGTCTCTGGGACTTTGTCTCACAGGGTCCCCCTTAGGATCTCTTGTAGGGCTGGTTTAGTGGTGACAAATTCCTTCAGTTTTTGTTTGTTTGGGAAGACTTTTATCTCTCCTTCTATTCTAAATGACAGACTTGCTGGATAAAGGATTCTCGGCTGCATATTTTTTCTGTCTAGCACCCTGAAAATCTCGTGCCAATTCTTTCTGGCCTGCCAAGTTTCAAAAGAGAGATCGGTCACGAGTCTTATAGGTCTCCCTTTATATGTGAGGGCACGTTTACCCCTTGCTGCTTTCAGAATTTTCTCTTTATGCTTGTATTTTGCCAGTTTCACTATGATATGTCGTGCAGAAGATCGATTCAAGTTACGTCTGAAGGGAGTTCTCTGTGCCTCTTGGATTTCCATGCCTTTTTCCTTCCCCAGTTCAGGGAAGTTCTCAGCTATTATTTCTTCAAGTACCCCTTCAGCACCTTTCCCTCTCTCTTCCTCCTCTGGGATACCAGTTATGCGTATATCATTTCTTTTTAGTGTATCACTTAGTTCTCTAATTTTCCCCTCATACTCCTGGATTTTTTAATCTCTCTTTTTCTCAGCTTCCTCTTTTTCCATAACTTTATCTTCTAGTTCACCTATTCTCTCCTCTGCCTCTTCAAGCCGAGCTGTGGTGGTTTCCATTTTGTTATGCATTTCGTTTAAAGCGTTTTTCAGCTCCTCGTGACTGTTCCTTAGTCCCTTGATCTCTGTAGCAACAGATTCTCTGCTGTCCTCTATACTGTTTTCAAGCCCAGCGATTAATTTTATGACTATTATTCTAAATTCACTTTCTGTTACATTATTTAAATCCTTTTTGATCAGCTCATTAGCTGTTGTTATTTCCTGGAGATTCTTCTGAGGGGAATTCTTCCGCTTGGTCATTTTGGATAGTCCCTGGCGTGGTGAGGACCTGCAGGGCACTTCCCCTGTGCTGTGGTGTATAACTGGAGTTGGTGGGCGGGGCCGCAGTCAGACCTGATGTCTGCCTCCAGCCCACCGCTGGGGCCACAGTCAGACTGGTGTGTGCCTTCTCTTCCCCTCTCCTAGGGGTGGGATTCACTGTGGGGTGGTGTGGCCCGTCTGGGCTACTTGCACACTGCCAGGCTTGTGATGCTGGGGATCTGGCGTATTAGCTGGGGTGGGTAGGCAAGGTGCACGGGGGCAGGAGGGGCAGGCTTAGCTCGCTTCTCCTTAGGTGATCCTCTTCAGGAGGGGCCCTGTGGCAGCGGGAGGGAGTCAGATCCGCTGCCGGAGGTTTGGCTCCGCAGAAGCACAGAGTTGGGTGTTTTCGAGGAGCGAGCAAGTTCCCTGGCAGGAACTGGTTCTCTTTGGGATTTTGGCTGGGGGATGGGCGGGGGAGATGGCGCTGGCGAGCGCCTTTGTTCCCCACCAAACTGAGCTCTGTTGTCAGGGGGCTCAGCAGCTCTCCCTCCCTTTGTCCTCCAGCCTTCCCGCTTTCTGAGCAGAGCTGTTAACTTATGACCTCCCAGACGCTAAGTCGCGTTTGTTGTGGGAACACAGTCCGTCAGGCCCCTCCGCTTTTGCAAGCCAGACTCGGGGGCTCTGCTTGGCCGGCGAGCCGCCCCTCCGCCCCGGCTCCCTCCCGCCAGTCCGTGGAGCGCGCACCGCCTCGCCGCCCTTCCTACCCTCTTCCGTGGGCCTCTCGTCTGCGTTTGGCTCCGGCGACTCCGTTCTGCTAATCCTCTGGCGGTTTTCTGGGTTATTTAGGCAGGTGTAGGTGGAATCTAAGTGATCAGGAGGACGCGCGGTGAGCCCAGCGTCCTCCTAAGCCGCCATCTTGCCGCTTCTCCAACAAGGACTTTAAATTATCTCACTCTTGGTAGTTATTTTTACATTTTCATTCTTAATTCTTCATGTTTGTGCTTTGAATTTATAATTTTATCGCATCAGTATCAGACAATGCAATCCGTACTGTTTCCCTTGTTGAAAATTTTTTTTTATATGAAATTTATTGACAAATTGGTTTCCGTACAACACCCAGTGCTCATCCCAAAAGGTGCCCTCCTCAATACCCATCACCCACCCTCTCCCCCCTCCCACCCCCCATCAACCCTCAGTTTGTTCTCAGTTTTTAAGAGTCTCTTATGCTTTGGCTCTCTCCCACTCTAACCTGTTTTTTTTTTTTTCCTTCCCCTCCCCCATGGGTTCCTGTTAAGTTTCTCAGGGTCCACATAAGAGTGAAACCATATGGTATCTGTCTTTCTCTGTATGGCTTATTTCACTTAGCATCACACTCTCCAGTTCCATCCACGTTGCTACAAAAGGCCATATTTCATTTTTTCTCATTGCCACGTAATATTCCATTGTGTATATAAACCACAATTTCTTTATCCATTCATCAGTTGATGGACATTTAGGCTCTTTCCACAATTTGGCTATTGTTGAGAGTGCTGCTATGAACATTGGGGTACAAGTGGCCCTATGCATCAGTACTCCTGTATCCCTTGGATAAATTCCTAGCAGTGCTATTGCTGGGTCATAGGGTAGGTCTATTTTCAATTTTCTGAGGAACCTCCACACTGCTTTCCAGAGCGGCTGCACCAATTTGCATTCCCAGCAACAGTGCAAGAGGGTTCCCGTTTCTCCACATCCTCTCCAGCATCTATAGTCTCCTGATTTGTTCATTTTGGCCACTCTGACTGGCGTGAGGTGATACCTGAGTGTGGTTTTGATTTGTATTTCCCTGATAAGGAGCGACGCTGAACATCTTTTCATGTGCCTGTTGGCCATCCGGATGTCTTCTTTAGAGAAGTGTCTATTCATGTTTTCTGCCCATTTCTTCACTGGGTTATTTGTTTTTCGGGTGTGGAGTTTGGTGAGCTCTTTATAGATTTTGGATACTAGCCCTTTGTCCGATATGTCATTTGCGAATATCTTCTCCCATTCCGTTGGTTGCCTTTTAGTTTTGTTGGTTGTTTCCTTTGCTGTGCAGAAGCTTTTTATCTTCAAAAGGTCGCAGTAATTCACTTTTGCTTTTAATTCCCTTGCTTTTGGGGATGTGTCGAGTAAGAGATTGCTACGGCTGAGGTCAGAGAGGTCTTTTCCTGCTTTCTTCTCTAAGGTTTTGATGGTTTCCTGTCTCACATTTAGGTCCTTTATCCATTTTGAGTTTATTTTTGTGAATGGTGTGAGAAAGTGGTCTAGTTTCAACCTTCTGCATGTTGCTGTCCAGTTCTCCCAGCACCATTTGTTAAAGAGGCTGTCTTTTTTCCATTGGATGTTCTTTCCTGCTTTGTCAAAGATGAGTTGGCCATACGTTTGTGGGTCTAGTTCTGGGGTTTCTATTCTATTCCATTGGTCTATGTGTCTGTTTTTGTGCCATCCCTTGTTGAAATTTATTGAACTTTTATCTGTGGCCAATATAGGACTGATTTTTGTAACTATTTCAGGGGTAAATTTTTTAAACTCTTTGTGGTAGGACGTTCCTTTTTGTCATTAAATCAGCTAAATACATTTGAAAAATTCTATCAAGTCTGCACTTTTTCTAAACCATTGTAGTCTAGTGTCTTTGCTGAAAAGTATTCCTAAGACTAGCAGCACCAACCTAGCCAGAGAGCTTGTCAGAAATGTGGAATCTCAGGCCCCATCCCAGACTTACTGGATCAGAACCTTCATTTTAACAAGATCCACTTGTCATACATGTGCACATTAAAATCCTAGGGAATTACATAATTTAAATTGTAACATTTAATTTAGTTATGAATGTTCTCCAAATCATGTTATTTATTGATATTGCCCTTTTTAAATGAATTGAATCCCTTATAAAATTGAACAAGGGGCACCTGGGTGGTTCAGTTGGTTAAGTCTCCCAACTTTAGCTCAGGTCATGATGTCACAGTTTGTGGGTTCAAGCCCCACATCAGACTCTGACATTTCAGAGCCTGGACCCTGCTTCAGATTCTGTGTCTCCCTGTCTCTCTGCCCCTCCCCTACTCGTGCTCTGTCTCTCTCTGTCTCTCACAAATAAATAAATGTTAAAAATTTTTATAAAAATATCTAACAAAAAGTAAGTTTTATAAGGCACTGAATACAGTGTAAATTTTTATCACTTTTCTAAGAATATAATTACAGCTGGGGCTGGCTTATAACCCATTGTGATGTCATCCTTTCTTCTATAACCCTCACCTTCCTCATCTTCTCTCTTAATGCTTGGAAACTGGTTAGGATCCAAGGAGTTTAGCTGTACAGACTTGGGGGACATGGTCACACCCCCACTGGACTGAAAAATCTAGTGTAATAACATTGTTTTTTTCTGTATGTTTTTCTGTGAACTTGAGCTCAAGCCACCAGGCAGTGGCTTGAGCTCAAGCCACCAGGCAGTGGTTCTGGACCTCATGCCAAGCAACAACTGAAAGAAACAAGTAGTATATTCTTTCTTGCAGCCTAGCTACCCCAGAAAACCTTAGGAAGTGGAGGGCAAGGAATGACCACCAACTTGGTAGCCATTGAGGAGCTTATAGGGTCAGGACTGGGCATAAGTCAAGCCAGTGGTATTAGACATATTAAGAATTAGGGCTTTTCAGATGCAACTCATTAGAATTATGCCCTCATCATGCCAGGCCATGTGGAACTTTCTTAAGGGAATTGTGTGACATCTAAAAACATAGCAAGTATTCTAAGTTTTTTTAGGGTGTTGCATTTTATTTTTGTACAGCAATAATTTTGGAGATATTTTTGGCAGGGGTGAATTTCAAAGCAAGCAGGAAAAGGATGGGCACTCTTAATCATGTACAGATCAGGGGCACTTCAGCAAAAGTGTAACTCTTGCTTCTCTCAGAAAAAAAATGCTGATCTTTGATCTCATCAATAGTGCAAACAAGGCTGATTTCTCACTAATAAAGCTTGACATGAAAAATCTACTCAATTGGCATATGTTTGAAAAATTGGCAATGTCTTCCTGTTCCACAGATATCTGAAAAGTTCTGAGAGCAGATTTTGACTCCTTTAAGTCCTTATCACCTAGATGGGTGTTTCTTGGGTTGTCATAGTCATGAAATCAGGGAATTGCCTTGGACTGGATTAGGCCCCCCATAATATTGTGTCACTAAATGGACCCCTGAAGTAGCATTTCAGATACTACATCGGGTCCTGCCACTTGCAGCTTTCCTACTCCTCTCTCCCCTTCTCCTTTTTCTTTCCTTCTCCTATCTTCCACCTCTCTCTCTACTTTTCATTCCTCCCTGGCCTATGTCTGGGAGCTTTAGTAGCATTAATCAATCATATTATAGACATCTAGTATGCACCAGGCAGGATGCTGGGCACTGTGGAAAATACAAAGTGAACACAATATACATTTGTCCTTGATGAACTTATGCATTCGCTAGAGAGACAAGTGTATACACACATAAAGATGACCTCATACAGCTCATGCTATGCTATAAATATAAGTACTAATAGGATAAACTTAGGACAGGGAGACATCACCTTTGTTTTCTATCGTCAGGGAAAAAGACTTTTCCAGGGAAGGTGGGGCTTGGAGAACAATCAGGATCAACAACTAAGACACTCTTATTGATGTTTCTCAAAGAAAAACAAATAAATGTTATTGAGCCCTGGGCTAGTTATTTCTGGACTTACACTTTTTTAAAGTTCTTTCCAGTCCAAAGTGAAATATTGGATTTCTAGAAGAGATTTTGATTATGTTTAGAACTTTTCTCAATATACTATCTTATAGAATAAATATTTGTGAAGTATTAGTAATTTTCATGGCAAATTGAGTATCTAACTTAAATTCAAAGCATACATTAGTTCATTTGAACCTCTTATATTGATCCATCTAGATACCATCCTCTTGGGGCGCCTGGGTGGCTCAGTCGGTTAAGCGCCCGACTTCGGCTCAGGTCATGATCTTGTGGTCCGTGGGTTCGAGCCCCGCATCAGGCTCTGTGCTGACAGCTCAGAGCCTGGAGCCTGTTTCAGATTCTGTGTCTCCCTCTTTCTCTGACCCTCCCCTGTTCATGTGCTCTCTCCGTCTCAAAAATAAATAAATGTTTAGAAAAAAATAGATACCATCCTTTCTACACTGCAAGTTAGTTGTATAATTCCCCCTCCTGTTCTCTCTTATTTAAACAAAATGTATTGAAGTTGTGAGTACTTGATTATATTAAATTATATTATCAATAATAACTACGTATTAGCTGAATATCTTCCTTTCAGTACTTGGACCTACTGTCAAATCACAGCAGTTGTGTTTTCCAGAAACAAGGGTAAATATTTCGAGGGGGCTCCGGTGCAATTATCTCTTTATCAGCAGGGGCCATGAAACATTCCCCAAAGTCAGAGATCGGCTGCCTTTCTGTGTAAGTCTTGGCACAGCCTTTATATCTTAGCAGTTGGAGTCAAGTTTGAAAGGTTTTCTTCCCCTTACCCCCTTCTTCTTCTGACCCTGGCCTCTGTGGCTTCCTCTTTGACAATTGATTTGCTTTCTCATATATACACCTCACTTCAGTTTCTGAAAGGAGAAGAAAGCTGGAAGGCCGAGCACGCCCACTCTTTGCCATAGGTTCATAGCCCTTTTACCCATGCTCATTCTCTCCAGATTGTCTGCTTACAGACACATGCAACTACCAGCTCAGTTGAATTTGTTTAGATTAATCTCTATTGACATGAAAACCCTAACCACCTCATTTGATATTTGCCCTCAGTGATATCCTGTGTCTGAGGTCAACAGGAAAATAGAAATCTCTTCTAATGGCCATTTTTTTCTTAATCACGCCAGCATCATAATTAAGAAAGCCTTTCTGGTGACAGGTTCCGTTAGAGATAAATCTTAGATCCGTGTGAATGCATGGTGTAATGGAGAGCCTCAAGAGAAAAAAAAAGTTAACTTTCTCACTCATGTACAGTTTCTGACTTCTCTACTTGGTGTGAGTTTGCATTCTGTGTTGACTGGATGATTGGAAATCCCTACCTGGAATATGCAGCAGTTTTCTACCTTGAGGTCAGATAGATCATTCTGTGTTTACTTAACCTTATCTCTTACTGGGAATGGATTTTAAATTGCCTATAAGTGAATAACAAAGTAAAACTCCTTCTCAATTTTAATTGGGAAACATGATTAAATTTGTCTCACAAAGTCAACGTCCTTTTATTCTTTTTGGTGCCTCAGTGCTGCTTTGTTCATGGCAACAGTTGCCTGAGGGGTGAAGTGTTAGTGTGAGCATGGACTCTGCTGACCTAGTATGATTTTGGAGCCTAAGGACTCAGAGAATTTTCTAGAGAGCCTGGAATGGAAGGTGCTGTTCCCATAGGCCTCTGTGTTTCTCCTTGCTTATCTTGCTTGGTGTTGCTTTTTCCCCCTTTGAGTTCTCCAGAATGATACTATTATTTGTCTTTAGTGCCCTCCTCCCTGTTTTGATTTGTTTCCTCCCTACTTGCTGAATAATGTTTCGCATTTTCCTGAGTTCATTGCCTGGCTGACTGGCCAGGAACCTTGGCAGCAGAACGCGCCAAAACAGCCTTTTCATTAAAAGTCTTAAAAACATAACTTGAGGGGGACTGAGGTTTTAAAGCCGAGTGCAGACAGAGACTGCACAAATTCTTATTGCCATTGATGTGAAGCTTCAGTTGTTTTTCTGATTGTGTGTTTGTGTGTGTGTGTGTATGTGTGTGTGTGTCTGTGAGCAGAGTCTGTCTTTTATGCTCTTTTTTGTTTTGTTTTGTTTTTTAATTTTTTTTAATGTTTATTTATTTTTGAGAGACAGAGTATGGTGGGGGGAGGGGCAGAGAGAGAGAGAGGGAGACACGGAATCTGAAGCAGGTTCCAGGCTCCAAGCTGTCAGCACAGAGCCTGATGCAGGGCTCGAACCCATGAACCGCGAGATCATGACCTGAGTCGAAGTTGGACGCTCAACCAACTGAGCCATGTAGTTGCCCCTGTGCTTTTTTTTTTTTTTTTTATGTTTATTTATTATGTTGACAGAGAGAGAGAGAGAGCTCACAAGCAGGGGAGGGGCAGAGGGAGACAGAAAGAATGTTAAGCAGGCTCCACACCCAGCATGGAGCCTGACATGGGGCTCAATCCCATGACCCTGGGATCATGACCTGAGCTGAAATCAAGAGTCAGTCGCCTTAACCAACTGAGCCACCCAGGCGCCCCTAATATGCTCTTTTTGCATTCGTTTGTTCACTCATTCATTCTCACCTGTCTTTTACAAGATTTCAAAATATTTTTTTTCTTTTTAAACCAATTTGTTTCTTTAATGTTTATTTATTTTTGAGAAAGAGAGAGAGAGACAGAGTGTAAGCAAGGGAGGGGCAAAGAGAGAGAGTGAGAAACAGATTCTGAAGCAGGTTCCAGACTCCCAGCTGTCAGCACAGAACCCGATGCAGGGCTCGAACCCATGAAACATGAGATCATGACCTGAGCCGAAGTCAGATGCTTAATTGACTGAGCCACCCATGTGCTCCCAAATACTTTTTTTCTATTACTCTTGCCGTTAAAACTGATGGTCAGGTAGTCCACAGTGGTACAGCTGCGTTGATTATCAAATGTGGAAGTGCTTCCGTTCTCAATGTCAAATAGCTATTGCCACAAACTCCAGCTGAGTGCTCCTGTGCTGCCAAGGGGTCCCTTAGACCTTCCCACAATCCAGCTCCTTCTCACAGTCCAGCACAGCTGGGGGAAGAATCCTCTGAGATCTTATTTCGGTGTACCCTGAGTGCACCTGCTGTGCTTATTTCATATTTTGATTATCACTTGCTGAAAGTAGCAGCCTTAACCTGGAGACTACATGGCTATTCAGCCATAAGAATTGTGCAGGAAGCACAAGGAATCCCTGAAGAGTAAGAAGAGATTCCACAAAGTCTTGGCACTAATGATCACACACTTTTCTCATAAGGAAGAACTCAGTAATAACTTAGATGGTGACAATATGGACCCAAGTACCTTGCTGAAGTGTGGGCTTTCTGCCTAGAAGCAGACTTGAATGACCTCCCAGGTCCGAATGACCTCCCAGGCCCCTACCAAACAAATGATACTTAAGAAGTAGGAAGCATTGCAAATTCTCCCACAAAGTGCATAGTCAGTACATTATAGCAGACCAATGAGAGCTAACTAAGTAAAGGACCAGGTGCTACCTTAAGGCCTCTGTTTGCCAGTCCTGGGTTTAGACACATGGCTGCAAGAAACAACTGAATGTAGCATAAGCATGCAATTTTGGGATTTTTATCCTGAAGCACTGCTTATCCATGGCAGCCAAGGGAACATGGGTTGAAATGACAAGGATGTGTGTGGGGTATCAGGATGTTTGGGAAGGAGGTGGTTTGATTTTGTGAATCGGCAGTTGAGCTTTGTAAGTACAATTATGACAGTGAAAGGAGGATTTATTTTCTGGGAGTTTGGAGTTGAGGTGCAATGGCTCTAGTAGCCCAAGGTTAGTCTTCTGAAGGTGGCTGCAGGGCAGAGCCTGGGAGTGAAGGAAGCAGAAGCTGGGAGAAGGGCACAAAGAACTGGTCACAGAGACTCCAGGAGATCCAGGAAGAATATCAGTGTGGCTCCTGCAGTGATTTATTGCAAGTTAGCAATTTCAGCAACTTGAAAATTCAGCAACTTCTTGAATGAAGTTAACTTCATTAGAGGTAACTTCAGTGTGCTTCAGTTTTCTCCTCTGTAAGATGGGGATTATAGTATTTTCCCCTGTATCTTTTCTTAGTAATTGTAAATTATATGGTTGGCCATGACAAGTGTCAGTAATGATTTTTTTCCTAGGAGCCCAGGTAGCAAAGTAGCTCTTGGATAGGGAAACATCCAAGGGGGCCTGCAGCTTGAGACTTCCCTGAATCCCACATGCCCTCTGGCCAAATCTGGTCTGGTTTCATACCTTAAAATTAAAAAAAAAAAAAAAAGTTAAATCCCAGGAAAACTGAAAAAATAATAAACACCCGTATAGTGTCCTCTTAGATTGACCAGCTATTGGCATCTTTCCAAACACACACACACACACACACACACACACACACACACACACTTTCCTTTGGAAGCCATCTGAAAGTACTACGAAGGCATCATGACACTTTAAACCTATATAATTCTAAATAATACATTTCCTGTAAACAAAGATATTTATCACTTTTCTATTCAATATCATTTCCATAGCTAAAGAAATATTAATTGAATATATCCAACACAGAGTCAAATAAAATTTTCTAAATTGTTTCCAGTACATCATTGCACTTGTTTGCTGTTTCCTTAATAGACTTCAGTATAGAGCAGCCTCCCCTTCTCCCTGTTTCTTACTGAATCTTTCAAGTGTCCAGGCCAGATGTCCTACAAAGCCCTCCATGGGTTCCCGTCACTGTTTCTTTGTTGGATTATATTTCTGAGCCAGCCTTTCTAGTTCTGGTCTTAAGAGTCATGGGGTTGGTTTTGATATTGTAGCCTGAGGATCTTGCTAGATGTTTGGGGTAAGCACTCAGAGAACTAAGAGTAAATCTTTGTACACATTTGAAGGCCCAGCCTCATTAATATGCCTCTGAAGGTTTCCAGGTTCATTCAGTCCCTACTCACTACCATCTTAACCTATATTTACCCCCAAATCAGTCATACTTGATCCACCACAACATCTAGGATCAGTTCTGAAGAGCGAAGCAGAAAAGAACAGGGGTGTTTGATTCATTGCACCTCTGCACTGATGATGTAGGCTCATTCTTAAGGCACCAAAATAAGGTGGAGGTTGAATGCAGATTTGGAAGATTTGTCGTTTCTGTCTTGGGTATTTATGAAGAAATCTTCTCCCCCTCTAGCTTGCCCATGACAGACATCCTGTCAGCTGTAAAGTGGCCTAATACTTTGAGTTGTGAAGTGTCAGGTGAGTGGAGTGGCAGAAAAGTGGGTTATTATTGCCACAAGTCACTCTAGCATTTATACACCTCCTCTCTTTTCTCCATGGATCTGTAATCATGGAGACAGAAGGGATCCTTTTGCATATGAGGAAATGGAGGCCAAGAGAGATGAAGTAGTTTGCCCCATGTCGCTCAGCTTGTTTCACACAGACCTGGGATGAAAGCCTATCTCTTAAATCCAGTTCTGTGCTTTTCTATGAGCCCTAATGGTGGAGTCATTAGATTTTGTATTTAGATGCCCAGTGAAATGGTTTTGAAATGGCAAGTGCTGGGGAAGAAGAGAACATGAGTAATTCAGCAGGCGTGAGAGACTTTCAGAGTAGTTAAAAATCAGAGCACGGGGTTCTGCTGCCATGTCCTTGAATCTTGAGTCATGGCAAATGTGGCATTCTCTATGAAAGGGCAGAATGTTTCTTTCTGGTCTGCCAAAACCATAGTTTTTTGACCTTCAGAGTTTGAATCAAGATACTACGTATGTGGGGGTAAGTAATTTTTTCTTGGGTTTTCATAATGGATTGTTTGTCTTTTAAATTGCAAGCTGAATCACTATCTTTTATATAGGTATTTTCTTTCTGAAGTAATTTTGCAAAAATCTCTCGCTTCTTCTCCCACAGGCATATAAATACCCTTTGTAATTACCAGGTGCCTGTCTTCACCTGTGTATTATAGAGGGAGTTTTCAGAAGTTCCAATTATATATACCAAATTTCAGATCATGGCCTAGATTGTACTTTGATCTTAAAAATAGAATTTAAGGTAATTTTTCTCAACCAAGTTGCAAATACTGCAGTGGTTTTATTTTTTCGTATGTACATTAATCTGTCCAACTAACTTTCCTTTTTTCATTAAAAAAATGTATTTTTAGTTCCCTAAAGAAAGAAAGGAAGGAAAGAGAGAAGGAAAGAAGGCAACAGAAAACTTACCATCAGTCATCTACACTTAGTGACTGTTCAGATCAATTGTCTAGGATGCGGATTTTTTTAAGCTCCTTTCAGTGTTTATGAAAATCTTCTCCAGAAATGGTAAAGGAAGAGAGACTCAGTAAGATGCATATCTGTATCAGTTAGATGTTTTGGCTGAAGTAGCAGAAGCAAACAAAAAATAAACCTTCAGACTGCTTAAATAATAAAATTTACTAGTTCATATAACAAAACATCTAAAAATGAGTTGGCCTTCGGGGTGCGGTGATCTTGTGACTTGGTGATGTCATTAGGGACCCAGGTTCTTTCCATCTTACCCTCCTGCTAACAACAGTATCAACTTGTCCTGAGACTGAGTGTTCTTGGGACCAAAATATGCGTGTCAGTAGCAATTGAAGCTGTAAGAATCCTTGTTCAGGTTTAGTTTGAAAGAGAGATCTTTTCCCGTGGTTCTCTCTAGCACCTAGAAATTTTTCCAGAAGATTCCAGAACAAGTCTCCTCATATCATAGTAACCTGATTTGAGTCATGTGCCTGTTTTTGAAAGTTCCTGCCATGAGGGGAGTGTCATGCTTAGATCTAGTATCTTAGGGTAGGTTCCCCAGGAAGCAAACTCTGAGTAGTTTATGTGCAGGTGGTTTATTGCAGAGTGCCCTCCAATCAGTGCTTACTGAGGAATGAACGAAGTAGGATTGGACAAAGGAAGGAGTTAAATGACAAACTCAGTTCCATGGGGAACTCTTGAGCTAAGTTTGCCCTTCAGAGTTGTCCTTCCTTGCATCAAAACTGCCCAGCTTTGTACTCTCACCTTGACCTATCACTGAATGTGAGCTGACTCCAGGGCTATCATGTGGCCTTGGGCAAAGTGTCTTTCTTTGGCTTGCCTTTCCAGGGCAATTCCTAGAGAAGAACTCAGCTGACAGCCATCAATACCATCACTCCTGGCAGCTGAGGGGATGGATGTTTCAGCCCTGAAGTGGGGGGATGGAGGATTGGGGCAGGACAACACAGCTTACATTTCATTTCATTTCATTTCATTTCATTTCATTTCATTTCATTTCATTTCATTTCATTTCATTTCTTGAAACTTTTGGATCCACATTCTTTGTATAATATGTTCTGGGAATAGTTCCTCCAGGATTCTGATTACTCTGTGTTCCTGGAACTTAAAAAGGGGAGGTTTCCAGTCAGGATGAATTGCTGCCCCTTTGGACGTGGAAGGAGTTGAATAAAGTCAACTTGTCAACAGCTGGCTGGTTAGTCTCTTCAAAGGATGGTGCTTACTGCCCTTCATTTCATCTGCAGTAGCAGGCAGATAAGGAAAGAATATCCGATTTGAGTTTACTGTATTTTTCCCCTATGTTATCTTCAGCCTGATCTTAGCACAGTTCTAAATCCAAAAGTAAGCATCAAGGAACAGATAGACCACCCAGGAAAATCTCTTCAGTTCTGGCTTGAGGAGCAGAAAACAGAACTCTTAAAGCTCAGAGACTGAGGGAATCACCCATTTTTTTTCCTTCTTTTTCTCCATTCACTTTCATTCCAGGCTTCAGGCAATCTTGTGGTGGGGGAAGTGGGGGGGGGGCAGCAACGAAATAATGTGGAAAATGGCTGGAGCCAACATTCTGAGGGAAGAGAACCTTCATTTTTCATTTGGTGGTGGAACAGGTCCAAGACGTAGGGCCAAATACTTCTTCCTTCCCCTTTTTTTCTTTTTTTTAAAAATCTTCTCCTGTCCTCTTGTCATTTAGACCCCAGATGTGACTCTGTCACAGAAGTAAGTGATTTTTTGCTGATGGACTGAAAAAGGAGCCTGAGGAACCAGGAAGTACCAGGGAAATAGCAAAGAAGGAAGAACTCAGGAGATGGATCCCATAAACTGTTTGTGACTGGGCTAATATCCAACTGTGCACGATGGCCATGCTCTTAATTAGCATTCCAAAGACTATGAGAACAGAGCTAGCAGATAGATCTCCTCCCAGGCCCCAGATTAATCACTGGGTGATACACTCACAGAACAGATCTGAATAGCACTTAAAGCCTTTGAAATTTGAACTGACATTGTAACCATAGTACATAGAAAGTAGGCTGGAACTGATGATTTGAACTTAACCAGGTCAAATGCCTGCTTATACAAAAGCATCAAGATTCTCTCATAGGATCTGGGGTTTCTGAAAATATCCAGAATACAACCCCAAATTATTCAACATCTGAGGAACTATGAAACGCTCAACTTGCTTGCAAAAAATAATCAATAGATGCCAAGGATGAGAAAACACAGATATTGGAATTATTTGATAAAGACTTTAAAACAGATATTACAGAAAATGCTCAAACATGAATACCGTTTGAAGTGAGGTTAAAAAGAAATAGAAGATATAAATAAGAATAAAATGGAAATTTTTGAACTGAAAAACACAATACTCAAAATTAAAAATTCACTGGAAGGACTCAATAGCAGAATGAAGATGACAAAGGAAAGAAATAGTGAACTTGGTGCCAGCTTAATGGAAATTATCCAATCTGAACAACAGAGAGAAAAATATGGAAAAAGTAAAGAACAGACCCTCAGAGTGCAACGGGACAACAAAAGTTTCACTATGTGTGTCATAAGACCCCCCCCCCCCCCGCCCGCCCCGAGACACAACATGGTGCTGAAAAAATATCCGAAGAGATTAATGGCTGGAAACTTCACATATTTGGAGAAAGACACATACTTACAAATTTAAGTAGAGAAAACCCCAAATAGGATAAAAGTAAAGAAATCAATGCCCAAACACATGGCACTTAGATTTCTGAAATACCAAAAACAAAGAAAAATTCTTGAAACAGCTAGAGAAAAACAATCCATTATCTATAGAAGAACAGTGATTCAACGACAGTGATTTTCTTATCAAAAACCATAGAAGTCAAAAGGAAGTAGAACAACATTTTTCAAGTGCCTAAAGAAAAGAATTGTCAGTCCATAATTCTGTTTACAGCAAAAATATTTTTCAGAAATGCAAGTAAAATAAAGGAGTCCTCAGATGAAGAAAAACAAGCACACCTGCTTTAAAAGATTTGCTTAAGGAAACTCTACAGATGAAAGGGGAATAATACAAGAAACTTGGTACATCAAAATGAGAAAGAGCAATTGGTAAATATTTGGATAAAGAGACTAGGGGCGCCTGGGTGGCGCAGTCGGTTAAGCGTCCGACTTCAGCCAGGTCATGATCTCGTGGTCCGTGAGTTCGAGCCCCGCGTCAGGCTCTGGGCTGATGGCTCAGAGCCTGGAGCCTGTTTCCGATTCTGTGTCTCCCTCTCTCTCTGCCCCTCCCCCGTTCATGCTCTGTCTCTCTCTGTCCCAAAAATAAATAAATGTTGAAAAAAAAAATTAAAAAAAAAAAGAGACTATTATCCTCAATTCTTTAAAATATGTTTTATTGTTGAAAGCAAAAGTACAACATTGATGACGTTTTCAGCATATGTAGATATAATGTTTAAGACACTTCAATTGAAGTGGCAAAATACTGATTCTAAATAGATTGCGAAAAGTTAATTATGCATTTTGTAATTTTTAGAGCAACCACCAAAAAGATTATAGGAAGAGATACTATTACAATTATAATAGATACAGCAAAACCTTAGATTGCGAGTAACTTGTTTTGCAAGTATTCTGCAAGACAAGCAAGCATTTCTAATAAATTTTAATTTGATAAATGAGCGATGTCTTGAATATGAGTAATATGTGATGCTGAATGTCACATGATCACAAGTGAGCCAATGGTTCTTCTCTCTTTCTCTTCCTGTGGGATTGTGGGTGCGCATCTCCCATGCTCAGATGCTCGGTCTCAGGCCTCGGTGTTTGGCAGAAATCAGTGATTTTTCAGAACGCTGGAAGGTGCCCACAACTGGCACTAGTGTATTTTTTGTCACTTCAAGGCACCTATGCGAAATCCTTTGCTTTTCCATACAAGGGTAAGCTTTGGAATACTTTGTTTCATTCTAGGTCAGGCTGCCTGCAGCTATAGACCCTTTCCTCCGCTGCCTTATTGCCAGTTACATTAAATACAGTATATGACAAGAGTTTATTAATACTATACAGTAGTCAACATACGTGCAAGCATATACAATGGCCCCCATGCAGAAAAAGGTTGACAAGAAAGGCGGTAAGGAGATGATTACAGTGGAACTTAAGAAGGAAATCATCAAGAAGTACAAATGAGGTATGCAAGGGGTCGAAATTTCAAGATCTATAAGAAGTCTACAGTGACCATTTGAACAATATTAAAGAAGAAAGAAGGGGGCTAGATGCAGCAAAAGGAGTCACAAGAATGTCAAAGCAACAGCCACATGTTCTGGAAGATACAGAGAAGTTGCTTTTGGTTTGGATAAATGAGAAGCAACTAGCAGGTGATAATGTGACTGAAAACTTTTTCTGTGAGAAGCCAAAGGCTTTGGTCAACAGACACTTTAAAAAAGATGCTCAGTGTTCATCATCTTGATGATCATGATGATGCTCATCATCAGGGAAATACAAATCAAAACTGTAGTGAGATACCACATCACACCTTTAGAATGGCTGAAATAAAAAACACTAGAAACAACAAGTATTGGCAAAGATGTGGAGAAAAAGGAACCCTCTTGCACTGATGGCGGGAATGCAAACTGGTGCAGCCACTGTGAAAACAGTATGGAGGTTCCTCAAAAAATTAAAAAATAGAGCTACCGTATGATCCAGGAATTGCAGTACTGGAGATTTATCAAGAAAAACACAAAAACCTTGATTCAAAGGGATACATGCACCTCTATGTTTATTGTAGCATTATTTACAATAGCAAAACTATGAAAGCAGCCCAAAGTGTCCATCGATAGATGAATGAGGAATTTGTGTGTGTGTGTATATATATATAGAGAGATCTCATATGCATATGTATATGTATGTTCTGGAATATTGTTATATACCATATATTTATATATAATATTATTTTTATATAATATTTATATATGGAATATTATTATATATAATGGAATATATATTATTTAGCCATAAAAAAGAATGAAATCTTGCCATTTGTAACAACATGGATGGAGCTAGAGAGTATAATGCTAAGAAATATGTCAGAGAAAGACAAGTACCATATGATTTCATTCATATGTGGAATTTAAGAAGCAAAACAAATGAGCAAAGGAAAAAGAAAGAGACAAATCAAGAAACAGACTCTTAACGATAGAGAACAAACTGATAGTTACCAGAGGGGAGGGGAGTGGGAGGATGAGTGAAATAGATAAGGATTAAAGAGTACACTTATGATGAAATACAATAAAATTAAATGAAAAAAAAATTAAAAAGGAACTTCAAAAAAACCCAAACAGATTATTGATACATGCAATAATTTGAATGGATCTGAGAGACATTATGCTGAGTTAAAGATGGTAGTCTTCAAAAGTTGCATGCCAAATGATTCCATTTATATGGCATTAAAAAAAAGATGAAACTATCATAATGGAGACTAGATCAGTGATTTTTAGGGGTAAAGATGGGGGAAGGGTGTGGCTATAAAAAGATGGCACTATCCTATATTTTGGTTGAGATGGTAGTAACATGAATCTTATTTGGGATGGTGAAGGAAAGGATATGACGTTTTGTTATGACTTTTTGTTATGACTTTTTGAGTTTATTAAAGTGAGTTCATTAAATTCAGTGATGATAATTCTCAGAAGAATATTCTTCTGAAAATTATTTTTTCTTAGGACAAGAGAAAAGAAAACCAAAATTGTCTTAGCATAGCCACAGATGCTGAGGTATTCAAGCCTCTGCAGATGGGGACTGGGGCCTGAGGACCCCACCAGTCTAATTGCCATATGGGTCTCTGGATCATCCTTTTTTTAAAGTTTTTATTTAAATTCCAGTTAGTTAACATAAAGTGTAATATTAGTTTCAGATGTACGATATAGTGATTCAACACTTCCATACATCACCCGGTGCTCATCACAGCAAGTGCACTCCTTAATCTTGATCATTTTTTTCACCTTCAGCTTCAAGCCATCCATTTCCTGGAGCAAAGATTCATCTACCTCCATGTTGTCTCCATTATGCTCCAAGAATTGGACATTAGGTGTGTCCAAATTATTATCTACTTGAAGTAGCTCCCCTCCCCCCAATTTAATTTTCCTATTCTTCTTTTCTCATCTGTTTCTTTTGAATTTTCAAGAGTTCTGTTCAGACTTCAGCTTCCAACTTAAGAAATTCTCAATTGTAACCTAAATGGATTAACTGGCTTTTGGCTTCTTTTGTTTCCCTTCCTTTTATCTTTTTTTTCTGCTCTTACAGTTTTTATTTGTTCTACGATTTCATTTATTTTTTTTGCATAGTTGGTACTTAAGCAAAGATCATTATTATATCAAGGTTTACCTCTACGTGTAACGTTAATAATTTAAAAATGAGAAATCTCATATTTTCTGGGATAATACTTAATATGTGAGAAAATGTTTACTGTTTGTAAACTTGCGATTTTCTGGACAGTTTGCCGTTATCTCTTCCCGTAGATGTTACAGAATGGTGAAGCATTTGGATCTTCTGATAATATTTAGTAGGATCTTATCAAGTGAGGCTCCATTGAAATAGAATTTGGAATTGGCATAGTTCACTTGTGTTTTGGAAGGCTAATTGTTAGAGGGGATGGATCACAGTGGAATCAAGCTGTAAAGGAATAGGAGTAGATGGACTCCTGAGTTTCCAACTCATTGCATTGCTCCTGGATTTAAGTTGTTGTCATGGCCCTAGCTGTGGCCCATGGCTTGCCTGCTTATGGACTCTGAGGACTGGAGTGGGGCACGTGGCCACACCATGCTATCAGCTCTTAGTCTTGCTTTTGCTTTTGAATTTTGTGCATGTAATATTCTGATATTTTAAAAATGCCATATGTCTTAGTTTGGACTGCTATAACAGAATACCATAGACTGGTTGAGTTAAACAACATATTTATTTCTTATAATTTTTTTGGAGGCTGGGAAGTCTGAGATCTGGGTGTCAGCATGGTCAGGTTTTGGTGAGAGTTCTCTTTCTGGTTTGCAGTGACTTCTTGCTCTATCTTCACATAGTGAAAAGAAGAAGAGGTAGCAAGCTCTATTTTTATAAAGGCACTAATTCTATCATGAGGAGTCCACCCGCATGACCTAATTACCTCCCGAAGGCTCCATCTCTAAATATCATCACAGTGCAGATTAGGATTTCAACATACAAATATGGGAGTGGGGGATAAATATTCAGTCCATAGCATCGTATAAGAAATAGACCTTTGCACTCTGATATCATTGGGTCAGAGGTATTTTTGTTTTTTAATTCTCTGTTGCTATTTCAGCAGTTTATTCTGGGCACTTTCATAACTCATTGCATGATAGATATGGAAACACAACTTTATCTACCCCCCCTCCTCTATTATCATGAACACTCTGGATATGCTTAATTTCACTTCAGAAGCGACATTCTCTATGCGCTGGGATTGATCTTTCTAACTTTGTTGCACAAGCTTTATTACTTGGTTTATTTGTCATTGCTGACATGGTGGTTTGAAAACATATTGTTACACTGTCACCGGAGAATGACTTGCCTTGACAATTAGATTACTTTACTGAGACAGAAACTGTGCCTATTTTCTCATGCTCCACTAAATGCTCAGAAGTATGTTAGATAAAGGCCGACAGGCTGGAGACTGTAGAGATGCAGATATAATTCCTCTGTCAGGACTCTCCCCATGGCCCTCTAGTCTCCTCAGTGGGGGCTGCTTCTATCCCAGGCATATGGACAGGGAAGGGGGTGGGGGTAAAGTGTGGTGTTTTAAGGAACTCAGTGTCAGTAACTGAGGTGAAGTAAAACTCATTCTCAGTAAATTTGATTAAGTTAATGAGTCAGAAATATCAGGAGGAAAGGAAAGATGGTATGACCCCCAAGGAGAGTCAAAGGGATAGAGTCCCTGCGTATAGAGATGTTCCTTGGCTTAACAGATCCAGAACCTAGATATTTTAAACATACACTGTTTTTTTTAGAGCAGTTTTAGGTTCATAGCAAAATTGAGTAGAAAGTACCAAGATTTCCCACATACCACCTTGTCCTTGCACATGTATACCTCTCCCTCACCAGAGTGATTTTGTTACATTTGTTGCATTTGTTACAATTGATGAACCCACATCAACACATTTTAATCACTCAAAGTTCATAGCTTACATTTGGGTTCACTCCTGATGTTATGCATTCTTAGGGTTTGAACAAATGTATAATGTCATGTATCCATCATGATAGCATCATATAGAGTAGTTTCACTATCCTAAAAACCCTCTGTACATTTAAGATTTCTTTATGCCTTTTTATGGCTTGATAGCTCATTTCTTTTTAGTGTTGAATAATATTCCACTGTCTGGATGTGTCACAGTTTATTTATTCACTCAGCTTTGAAGGACGTTTTGGTTGCTTCCAAGTTTTGGCAATTCTGAATAAAGCTGCTATAAACATCCATGTGCAGGTTTTTGTATGGACATAAGTTTTCAAGTCCTTGGGTAAATACCAACCAGTGTGATTGCTGGATCATATGATGAGAGTATGTTTATTTCTATAAAAAAATCACCAAAGTGTCTTCCAGAATGGCTGTATCGTTTTGCATTCTCACCAGTGTGGATGAGAATTTCTGTTTCTTTGCATTTTTGTCAACGTTTGCTGCTGTCAGCATTCTGGATTTTGACCATTTTGATAGGTGTGTACTCGTATCTTGTTGCTGTTTTGATTTGCCTTTCCCCAATGACATGTCATATGGAGCATCTTTTCATAAGCTTATTTGCCATGTGTATATATTCTTTGGCTTGGTGTTTTAATATGGGTCTTTGACCCATTTTTATTTTCATATTATTTTTATTTTTTGAGGGAGAGAGAAAGAGAGAAGTTGCAAGTGAGTGAGGGCCAGAGAGAGACAGGGAGGAGTGGGGGAGAGAGAGAGAGAAGTGGGGCTCACCCAAAGCAGGGCTTGTGTTTTTACCCCAAACAGGGTTCAAGCTCACCCGAAGGGGAGAGCAAGCTCACTCAAAGTGGAGGTCGAACTCATGAACTGTGAGATCATGACCTGAGCCAAAGTCAGATGCTTAATGATTGAGCCACCCAATCTCCCTGCCCCATTTTTAAATAGGTTGCTTGTTTTCTTACTGTTGAGTTTTAAGAGTTCTTTGTATATTTTGTATAACAATAGGATATGTCTTTGGCAAATATTTTCCTTCAATCTGTGGCTCCTCTTTTTATTCTCCTTGAAATATCTTACACAGAGCAGAAAAATTTTAATTTTAATGAAGCCCAGCTTATAAATTATTATTTTCATGGATCTTGCCTTTGGTTTTGTATCTACAAAGTCATTACCAAACCCTATACATGGAGTTTTACTCCTATCTTACCTTCTTGGTGTTTTATAGTTTTGTGTTTCACATTTAGGTCTGTGATGCTTAATTTTTGTGTGTGGGTGTAAGGTCTGTGTCTAGATTTTTTTTTTTTTTTTGCAAAAAATAAAAATAAACTGGTTGTCCAGTTGTTTCAGCATCATTTATTGAAAACAGTTCCTTTTTTTCATTGTTTTGACTTTGCTCTTGTGTCAAAGATCAGTTGACTATATGGGGTCTATTTATGGGTTCTCTATTTTATTCCATTGATTTGTGTGTCTTTTCCTTCATTAGTAATACTACACTGTTATGATTACTGTAGCTTTGATTACAGTAGTAAGTTTTGAAGTTGGTTAGCCTCAATCCTCCAGTTTTCTTCTTCTTCAATATTGTGTTGGCTGTTATAAGTCTTTTGCCTCTCCTTACATACTCTAGAATCAATTTGTTGATACAATATAACTTGCTGTGATTTCAATTGGGATTGTATTGCATCTATAGATTAAGTTGGGAAGAACATCTGGACAATATTGAATCTTCGTATTCATGAACATTTATTTAGTTCTTTGATTTCTTTCATCAGAGTTCTGTTATTTTCCTCATATAGATTTTGTATCTATTTTGTTAGATTTATACCTGAGTATTTTGTTTATGGAGGTGCAAATGAAAAGGGTATTCTGTTTTTAATTTCAAATTCCACTTGTTCATTGTTGGTATATTGGAAAGCAGTTGGCTTTTTTTCTAAATGTTTATTTGTTTTTGAGAGAGAGGGAGAGAGAGTGAGCATGAGCAGAGAAAGAGAATCCAAAGTGGACTCTATGCTGGCAGCAGAGAGCCTGATGTGGGGCTTACACTCACAAACTATGAGATTATGACCTGGGTGAAAGTTGGACGCTTAACCTACTGAGCCACCCAGGTGTCCTGACTTTATTAATGTTTATTTATTTAGTTTTGAGAGAGAGAAGGAGAGCGGAGGAGGGACAGAGAGAGAAAGGGAGACAAAGAATCTGAAGCAGGTTCTGCAGTGCCAATACAGAGCCCAGTGTGGGGCTTAAACTCACAAACTGTGAGATCATGACCTGAGCCAAATTCAGAGGCTTAACCAACTGAGCCACCCAGGTGCCCTTGGAAAATAATAGACTTTAAAAAAAATTGAAGTTTAATTAACATACAGTGCTGTACTAGCTTTAGTGGTATGACATAATGATTCAACAATTCTGTATATTACTTATTACTTACCATAAGTGGAATCACCATCTGTATGGTGATACAATGTTATTACAGTATTATTATTGATTGTATTCCCTATGCTGTACTTTTCATCTCCATAGCTAATTTATTTTATAATTGGAAGTCTGTATCTCTTAATCTTGTTTATCTATTTCACCCACCTCCCCTCTGTCAACCACCAGTTTGTTCTCTGAATTTAAGAGTCCGTTTTGTTTGTTGTTCATTTGTTTTGTTTTTTATATTCCATATATAAGGAAATCATGTGGTATTTGTCTTTCTCTGTATGACTTATTTAACTTAGCATAATGCCCTCTAGGTCCAGCCATGTCATTGAAAATGGCAAGATTGCATTCTTTTTAATGGCTGAATAATATTCCTTTGTAGACACCATAACTTCTTTATCCATTTTTCTGTCAGCAGACACTTGGGTTGCTTCCATATTTTGGCTATTGGAAATAATGCTGCAGTAAGCATAGGGGTGCATATATCTTTTTGAAACAGTGTTTTTATTTTATTTGGGTAGATACCCAATAGTGGAATTACTGGATCATGTGGTATTTATATTTTTAATTTTTTGAGAAAACTCCATACTGTTTTCCACAGTGGTTGTACCAATTTACATTCCTCCTAACAGTGCACAAGAGTTCCCTCTTTCCACATCCTCACCAGGACTTCCTATTTCTTTTCTTTTTGATACTAGCCATTCTGATAGGTGTGATGTGATATCTCATTGTGGTTTTGTAATTATTTCCCTGATGATGAGTGATGTTGAGCATCTCTCTTGTGTCTGTTGGCCATCTGTACGTTTTCTTTGGAAGAATGTCTTTTCATGTCTGCTGCCCGTTTTCTAATTGGATATATATATATTTTTGGTGTTGTAGTGTATAAGTTCTTTATATACTTTGGATATTAATCCCTTATTAGATATATTATTTGAAAGTATCTTCTCCAATTCAGTACTTTGCCTTTTTGTTTTGTTGATGGATTCCTTTGTTGTACAAAAGCTTTTTATTTTGGTATGGTCCTAACAGTTAATTTTTGGGAGAGCCATTGACTTTGAATATTAACCTTGTATTGTGCAATCTTCCTATAACTGCTTATTAGTTCCAGAAGTGTTTTTGTTAGTTCTTTGTTAGTTCTACACGGATAATAATGTCATCTGTGAACAAAATCAGTTTTATTTCTTCCTTCCCAATCTGTATACCTTTCATTTCCTTTTCTTATCTCATTGCACTCGTTATGACTTCCAGTACAATGTTAAAAAGCAATGGTGAGAGGTGACATCCTTGCCTTGTTTCTAATCTTAGTGGGAAAGTTTCAAGTTTCTTATTATTACATATTATGCCAACTTTAGGTTTTTTTGTTGATATTCTTTGTCAAGTTGAGGAGATTCCTCTCTATTCTTAGTTTACTAATTTTCTTTTGAATAGGTGTTGTATTTTGTCAAATACTTTTTCTGCATCTACTGATAGGATCATATGATTTTCTTCTTTAGCCTGATGATGTGATGGATTACATGAATTGTTTTCCAGTATTGAACCAGCCTTACATACCTGGGATAATTCCATTTTGTAGTGTTATGTAATTCTTTGTGTACATTGTTGGATCTGCTTTGCTAATATTTTGTTGGGGATTTTTGCATCTATATTCATGAGAGATAGTGGTCTGTAGTTTTCTTAAAATGTCTTTGGTTTTGGTATTAGGATAATGCTGGATTTATAGAATGAGTTATGAAGTATTCCCCCTGATTCTGTTTTCTGAAAAAGATTAGAAAATGGGTATTATTTCTTCCTTAAATGGTATAACTCGCCAGTGAATCTATACGGGCCTGGTGCTTTCTATTTTGAAGATTATCACTTTCTTTAATAGATACAGGTCTATTCAGATTGTCTGTTTTTTGTTGTGTGAACTTTGGCAGGTTATGTCTATAAAGGAATTGTTCCATTTCATCTAGGTTGTCAAATTTGTAGGTACAGAGTTGGTCATGGTATTTCTTTATTGTTCTCTTAATGTTCATGAGATCTGTAGTGATGTCCCCTCTTTCATTTCTGATATTAGTAATTTGTGTCCTTTCTTTTTTTCTTAGTTAGCTTGGCTAGAGGCTTATTGATTTTGCTGATTTTTTTTTAAAGGGCCAGCTTAAAATTTTTTTCTCCATTGACTTCCTATTTTCAATTAGATTGATTTCTGCTATAATTTTTATTATTAATTTTCTTTTGTTTACTTTGGATTTAATTGCTCTTCTTTTTGTAGTTTCCTAAGGTGAAAGTTTAGATAAGTGATTTTGGATGTTTTTTATTTTCTAATATATACATTTAATGCTGTAAATTTTTTTCTAAACACTGCTTTCATTGCATGCCACAACTTTCTTTTATGTTGTACATGTGTCAAGATTTTATTCAATTGATTAATGAATTGTACAGTGTTATAACCAATTCAGAGGAGGTTTTGAAGAATTTTTTTAAATGCTTAGTCAACCAAAGGAATGTTGAAGAGAGATAACTAACAGATGGAAGGCAGGTTAATATCCTAAGGGTAATACACTGTGATTTTTAAAGTTATAGTTGCTACTCTGTAGTATTTATTTATTTTTTATTTTTTTTAATGTTTATTTTTGAGAGAGAAAGAGAGACAGAGTATGAGCAGGGGAAGGGCAGAGAGAGAGGGAGACACAGAATCCGAAGTGGGCTCCAGGCTCAGATATTGGCACAGAGCCCGAGGAGGGGCTAGAAATCACAGACTGGGAGATCATGCCCTGACCGAAGTTGAATATTCAACTGGCTGAGCTACCCAGGTGCCCCATTTTTATTTTATTTTATTTTTTACTAGGGAGAGATCAGGTGGATCTTATTGTATTTGTATTTATATTGCTCTAAATAGCAATCTCTGGCCTTGTTCTCAGACAGAAACTATTTGCATTGATATCAGTTTTTTACACTTGACCCCTACAGAATTGCATAATAGCCACATCAATCAAAGGTATCAGTTAATCTCTAAAAGGTCTGCTAGAAAATGCTAAGCACTCCACTGTAAGGTCACTTAGCATCTAAAAGAAATGAGCTGGACAGTAGTTAAAGCAGTAAAAATATTTTTTATTTAGAAACTGTTGTAATAGGGGATATGAGACCTCATATAGAACTGGGCTCAGTTCCAAACACAGCAAAGACAAGTGAGGATTTATAGAGAGTGTGTGTATGGAAAATGAGAAGAGACATCAAGGGTAAGTAGATTCTTGCCATACCGACCTAACAGAAGTCCTGTTGCAGTCAGGCCAGTCATCAGATATCACCTGGAGGTTGGTAGGGATTGAGGAATTTGCTTAGATATGAATGGTGATCAGATATCAAGAGTAGGGAGATTCTAGATAAATGAACCTAGCAGGATTATTCAAATTAGACTCTTTAAGGATGGACATGGAAGCTCAGAGTTGAGACCTAGTTGAAAAAAGGGCTCAGAGGAACCTACCTAAAGTTTAGTCAAGGCAAGTGTCTTTGTCACTAGTAATCTCTTTTGTCTATTTCCAAATTTTGGATAATCATTTCTTCTCACATTGGACCCATGACTGAAGGGAGGACATGAGCACTGGGAGACAGGAAGAGGTATTTTCTGTAGTGCTTACAATAATATCCAAACTCCTCTGCTGGCCTACTTGGCCTTCAGAATCTTCTGGCCAACTTGATGACCCCACTTCACAGTCTCCCATTTGAGTCAGCGACCTAGCCACCTTTTCTTCAACATGCTCAAATTGCCTTCATTCCTGTTGCCTTGCCCAGAAAAAGCCCTGGCTCTAACTGAGCCCTTGGAAGGCGAGAACAGGTACATTCCACAAATTTTGATAAATTTTGTTTTCATTTTAATATATTTCAAAGTAGGTCTGAGAGAGATAAGAAGAATGGGGGAAGGTACAGACAGTGTGAGCAGAGGCATGAAGGGAGGGACAGCATAATGTGTAGGGGAAGCAACAAATTCCTACATGCTTCTGGAGGGTAAAATATAACAACAGGAATGGTGACAGATGAAATCAGCATGCAAGTAGGGGCCAGATCAAAGACACTTCCCCTGCCGTGTTAGGTTGAATTTTATAGCATTTATATCACAGTCAGTTAGAGACATGGAAGCATTTGAAATTTCTGAGAAGTGAAGTGACATGGAGAAATGTGAGCTTTAGCTAGGTAGCTCAAATTTCCCTGGCCCCTCCAACCTGGAGGCATACATGACTTAGTGATTATAAGAATGATTAGGAGGCTTTCTTCCTGGCTTAATTCAGACAATATTTATTGAACTACTGATTCCTGGAAATGTTCTAGGTGTTGTAAATAAGTAAATGGTAGATAAAATCCCTGCTGTAGTGGAGAAAGCGGGTAATAAGCAAACAAACACATGAAGCATGTTCAGGTAGAGGGGCTGCCCTAGTATATGGCAAGCGATGGTGGGCTTATGAACCAGGACAATGGGAGTAGGGATGTAACAGAGAGAACAGAGGTCACTTGTCCTTTGATCCTGAGAACATTCCATGTCAACCTGTGCCAACCCAGAGATACCTATCAATTATTTCTGGTAGAGTCTATGCCTACAAAAGCATTATTAGACAATATGGTGGTATGTAATAGAGGTTTTCACTGATCATCCTACTGCAGAAATATAAAATCTCTCAGCCTCATGTACCAACGTGAAGAGGTGATGATAGACTGGAATTCTTTGGATACATAGCTCACTAAGGCAGGGATGGAAAAGGACATCCTGGGCAGGAGAACACAACATGAGCCAGTTTCCAAGGCCAGGGGATCATGTCAAGTTTAAAGAAGTGGAAATAGTTCAGGATTGTTATGCCTTGCTAAGATTTGGGGAATGGCACGAGCAGAGGTAATTTTAGAAACATTCCACTGATGTCAGGGTAGAGTGATTTGAACCATGGAGACCTTAAAAGCAGGAAGAGGGGTGCCTGGGTGGCTCAGTTGGTCAAGCATCCAACTTCAGCTCACAGCATGATCTCAGTTTGTGAGTTCAGACCTCACACCTGGCTCTCCACTCTCAGCGTGGAGCCCACTTCAGATCCTCTATCTTCCTCTCTCTCTGCCCTTCCACCCCTTGCCCATGCTCTCTTTCTTTTTTTCTTTCTCAAAAATAATAAACATTAAATTTTTTTTTTAATTTTTTAAATGTTTACTCATTTTTCGAGAGACAGAGTGTGAGTGGGGGAGGGGCAGAGAGAGAAGGAGACACAGAATCTGAAGCAGGCTTCAGGCTCTGAGCTCGATGTGGGGCTTGAACCCAGGAACCGTGAGATCATGACCTGAGCTGAAGTTGGACACTTAACCAACTGAGCCACCCAGGCATCCCAACATTAAATTTTTTTTAAAAAGCAGGCAGAAATTTAGGGCAATAGTAAGGAAGGAAGGAGATCCTAGAGGGAAGAGATGAATGGAAATAAATAAAAGGTTAAAGTCCTAGATATCTCCATGAGGTAGAAGGGGAGACATTACGGGAATGAGAACATAAGACAGCCAAAAGTTAGGGGTTTGTTAGTGAGTAGGATACTCACTAACTTAAGAAAGAGTAAAACTTAAGAAAGAGTCCTGGGTGATGGAAGATTGAAGATGTGACCCTAAAGGTGAGAAACTGAATGGCTGGTAAGAGATGAGGAGGATAAGGATAAGGATGTTAATGATGTGTGACTTGCCTTTAGTTTAGTGACTGGAGAATATAAGAGTAAAAGCCTTACTTGGAGGTGAGATCATCACTAAGAACATGGCCTGGCACATAGAGACACTCAATACATAAATCAATGAGGTCCTGGGTCTTATATACCTCCCCTTGACATGAGCTGTACTGGTGCCAGAACAAGCTTCAAGTTGCAGTCAGTGTCTGGCATAGTTTAATATAGGTGGAGAGGCTCTCTGATCCAAGTGAGGGCTCTTTTACCCCGTTAAAATTCTCATTACCCTCAGGGATTTGGCCTGAACGGTTCTTTCTCTTACAGTGGTTGTAGAGCACATTTTTTTTTTGCCCCATCTGTACAGTACATATCATGGGTTGAAACATTTTATGACTTGTTTTGCCAGTTTTCCCTCTATTCTTTCATGGTAGTGACTCAGAGGATCTGAAAAAGTAAAATGGTGTGTGAAACCTGGGGCTGGCTGTACTTAGAGGTGTATTACAAAGTTATGCTATAAGTAAAGGGGCACTTGCACATCCTTGCAATATTGGTCAGAGGCCCAGAAGGAAACAGAATAGGATAACTTAAGAAGGTTTTAGTTAAGGGACTGTTTACAAAGGCGTAGGCAAGGTTTGGAGGAATGACTGGGGAATTAATAATGGTGCTAGAAATAGGGTCTGAAGGATCCAAAGGGTCTGGAGAGGGACAGAGGCAACCAGGACAGAGAGTCATATGGAGAGGCTGCCTTGAGAGAAGCTGGGAGCTGAGGAGGTTTGCTCTTTGGTGGAGACCACTCTGTAGGAAGGAAGCTAGGGGAATAGATACCTATACTCTCCTGTTCCCTCTCTCTGACCTCTTGCCATCCCCATTCACAATGTCCACTAGTAACTCGAGGGCAGGAGGGGTCCATGATGTGGCCCATTACCCAGCCTCCAAAGCAGAGGAGAAGAGAAAAGGAAAGGGGATTTCAGAGATGCTGACAGGTGCTCTCAACACACTGCCTTTCGTGTTGGCTTGTCAGGGCAAGTGCCACTCTCTCAACTTGTCTGGAAGATTTAGTCATCTCCAAAAGACATGGTAAACTCTGTCTAGGTGTAAATAAGGGATGAGCCCAATTTGTTTATACATGCCTTGAGTTTTCCCACAATGGCTAAGAACCCAGACCATAGGCAATAATGGGTAATACATAAATGAACATATCACAATCAGGCCCAGTGGTACACTTAAGGTACTTAGCATAAATCAAGATGGCAACATAGGAGGCTCCTGAACTCCCATCCTCCCATGGATACATTGAATATAAGTGACACATAAAGCAGTTACCTCTGAAAGAAATCTAGAAAGTAGCTGAGCGACTCCTCCACATTACCTGTATGAGAAAATATCCTCATTGAAACAGGTAGGAAAGGCTGAAACAGTCTTGCCATAAACCACACTACCAACATAGCACCAGACAATTAAGAGGGAATTCATAATTCCTAGCTTCTTCTTGAGGAATGAAGGGTTTGACCCAACTTTTAAGACTTCCACCAGAAGAATGGCCCTTCGGAACATCTAGCTCTGAAGGCCAAGAGAGCTTGCATCCCTGAGATCCACAAGACTATATAGCAAACAAAGGAGCAGTTGCTTACTGGTGGGCATATGGAGCACTCACTGGGGCCATCCCCCCTCCCCCACCCCAGGGCTCACCACAGAGAGAATAGGCAAAAATGCCCATCTCCTAGATGTTAGCACACATCTAGGGGCTGACGGCAGCCCTCCCTGGGGACTGGGGAAAGTGGCAGACACCTCTTCTGCCTTCTCCCCCTGGCCTGCACCAAGTGTCTAGTATCTCCCTGGACGAAGCTTACATACACATCTGGCATGCCAGCTTTTGCAGTTGTTTGAGATCTGGGCCCCCTGGATTGCCTGGCTCTGATAGCCAATGGGGCTTGTATTCACAAGTCCTACAGGAAGTAGCAAATAAAGAAGCAGTTCTTAATGGACAAAAGAGCAGCTCCTTCCCCCACCCCCAGGGCTATAAACCAGGCTGGCACAGAGGAAGCAGGCAACAGTACTCATCTTCCAGTTTCTCCCTGAAGGAGGCTTAACTACGAACTATCCCAGCTACTGCCTGGGGGTCCAGTTTCTAATCAGCCTGCATCTAGGTGCTGAATGCAATTCTTTCCTTTGGAGCACTGATGGGTCTTGGCACACTTTTGACTACTGGGAGCCACTAAGAGTAAAGAGGGTGGTTTGGACAATCACAGGGGTTTAAGAGACAATTAAAAGCTCAGGCAGGACTGATTGATGAGGTTCATCTCCTATATAAGAGCACTCTATCAAGACTGGGAAAGGTAACTATTTGATCTTATGCTCAAAGCCGACACAGAGAATTAAGGAAAATGAAGAAACAGAGAAATATGTTCCAAACAAGAGAACAAGACAGATCTCCAGAAACAGATCTTAGTGAAACAGAAATAAATAATTTACTTGACAGTTCAAAATAACAGTCATAAAAATGCTCACTAAGCTTGGGAGAGCAATGTATGATCAAAGTGAGAATACAAAGAGATGGAAGATATTAAAAAGTACCAAACAGAAATCACAGAGCTGAAGAGTATAATAATTGAACTGAAACATTTAACACAGGGGTTCAACAACAGACTAAAACAAGCAGAAGTAAAGATAAATATTTGAAGACAGGCAATAGAAGTGATCAAATCAGAGGGACAAAAGAAAAAAGAATGAAAAAGTGAAGATCTTAAGAGACTTATGGAACATGAGTAAGCAGACCCACCATATATGTATTATAGGGATCTCAAAAGGAGGAGAGAGAGAGAAAGGGACTGGAAGCTTATTCAGAAAAATAATGGCTGAAAACTCCCCTCATCTGGGGAAGGAAACAAACATCCACCAGGAATCAGAGAGTTCCAAATAAGAGGAACCACAGAAAGTTACACAGAGACACATTATAACTTAAATGGTTAAAAGTTGAAGACAAGGAGAGAATTTTAAAAGCAGCAAGAAAAAAGCAGCTTGTTATATGCAAAGGAACTTCCATATGACTGTTTTCAGTGGAAACTTTGTGGGCCAGACAGAGTGGGATTCAAAATGCTGCAAAGGAAAAAAAAAGCCCTGCTAACCAAAAATAGTCTCCCTGGCAAAGTTGTCATTCAGAACTGAAGGAGAGATAAGTTTCCAGACAAACAAAAGCCGGAGTTCATCACCACTAGGCTGGCCTTTAAAGAAGGCCTTAAAATGTGTTCCTCAAGATGAAATGAAGAATACTAATTAGTAACAGAAAAACATATGGAAGTATAAAACTTATTGATAAAAGTAAATATATAGTTAAATTCAGGATACTCTAATGCTATAATTGTGGTGGGTAAATTGCTTATAACTCTAGTATGAAGATTAAAAGACAAATGTATACAAATAACTATAACTACAATAATTTGTAAATGGGTGCCCAAAGTAAAAAGATGTAAATTGTGACATCAAAAACATAAAATATGTGTGGGGGAGTAAAAATGGAGAGCTTACAATTTTGTCAATTATACCGCAGTAAAGCTGAAAGGAAAACAAAGGTACTTCCATGAACGGGATGCTATGCAGTCATTACAGTGTTTCAAAAACGTTTTAAATGGCATGGGAAAATAAGTATGCTTTATTATGCAAAAAAGCCCCAAATTTCTATTCAATAATTTGGAAAAAAAAGAAAGAAAAAGAGAATATGCTTTCGTGCTTTCTACAATAAACCGTTACTGCTTTAAAACCATAAATGAGCAATGTAAAAGACAATGACCAAGAGAGGAGAGCCCAGGTTAAGGCTTTCTTCTTAACCGCTTTTAATTAGATTTCGTAAGGATTAGGTTAGGAAATTGTCATCCGGGGCTCTTTGGAAGTGACAAAGCTCCAGATAATCTGGGACATGGCTTAAGGTCATTCCTGTGTTAGATTATAAATTAGAGTTGGGGAGGAGAGTGAAGACAGGGCTATGAGGCATATATCTGTGCCAGCCTGTGCCCCTTGAAGGGTGACGGGAGCACCAGCTAGCTTTCGAAGGACTTCTTCCTGCTCCCTCAGAAGTGCTGTCATATAAAGGGACCCAATAGGCTGGTGGTTTCTCTATAAGGGAGTATCTCGCTGAAGAGAGAACAGGTGGATAAAGGAGCATTAGAGTGGGTGGTTCAAATGGAGAAAGGCCAGAAAACGGGGAGTGTTGCGAGTTGTTTTCTAAAGGGCAGGATCCACCCAGGTCACAGATTTCCCCAAGTCAGAGTCGAAGCTGGTCTGACTAGAGCTGCGGTAGTCATCCACTCTGGACTTTGCACAGGCTTATCAGGCATTAAACTTATTAAGACAAATCCGCCCACCTGTAGAAAGAGGAAGTTTTCATATTTTATAGCATTTGGCTTTTAGCCCCACCTCTCCTCTGGTTTGAATCAAAGATGTATGCAGTCTCCCTAACAATAGTAACTTTTTTTTCCTTTTCTTTCTTTCTTTTCTCTTCTTTTCTTTTCTTTTCTTTTCTTTTCTTTTCTTTTCTTTTCTTTCTTTGCAAAGCTTTGCGGCTCTTGGAATCAGCACTGTTTATTTTGAGTTCCTAGCCACAGCTGGACTAGGTGAACTAGACTAAAAGGATATGGTTTGGAATACAATTTGAGGGATTGTGGTCTGGAGAAATGTATTGTTTTAGTTTAGAGAATGAAGTGGAATATTCTCTTATAACTTAGAGTGTTTTCTGTGCCCAGTAAGGACTGACACCTGTGATTACCTTTCATCAACTAGGGTGCACCAGGGAGCTCTCACCTGTGTTGTACCTGTGACACCCCCCCCCCCTTCACTTAGGTTTGCCATCAGATCTCTTTGACAAACAGAAGACAGGGGGAAGTAACTGGGTTTAAATCATCTGCCTCAGATCATACTGTGACTATACTTCTCTGCCTATCATTTTTAGATTCATTCCAATTTGGGGAGATAAATGAAAACACCTCTTATTATTTATTTGCATAGCATGGACAAGCCTTACCCAGTTTCCTGAGCTGTGGCCAACTTGACTCACCCCCCCACCCCCCACCCCCCATTAATGCCCAATTATTCCATCAAGGCTGGAACACAGGGGCAAATTGTGTGAACATAAAAGGATTATATTGTTCTTTCTTTCAAAATTATCTCTGGATTCAGAGTTTAAATCTCTATAATTTTCCAGTACAGTGATAAAAGATGCTCTTAACAACATAACTTCTCTTTGGTAGCTCCTTAATATTGTTCTTTTAAAAGCAAAGTTGCTTAAGGGTAACACTAGTCATGCTATTCCTAAAGCTAATTCCCAGACTGCTTTTGCTTTCTTCATTTATTCAGGTAAATTGGTAACCATACTGATTAAGGGCTCTAAATTAAGCCAGCCTTCCTTTTGCCTGGACAAACTCCTGGCCACCATTGTAACCCATCTGGAATCAGTAACAGCATACCTGTCTCAGGGCTTCAAATGTTTGGTTAGAGCTGCATCAATGTGATGAGCCAACCAAACTAGCTTCATTTCTGAAGACATTTTAGAGTGCTGATTTACTCAGCTGGTTGTACTTCCCGAGGATGTGATTCATAATACCCAGGCGAGGGGGAAAGAACAACATTTGAAAGCACACTTAAGAAGGGGTGGATAAAATGCTATTCTTTCTGGCAAACCTGTCTTTTATGATATGCTGTGGATATTTCTGGCATTTCTCTCTAGGGTAAGAGTTGGAGATGATGCTTCTGAGGCTGCATGTGGGATGTGAGAACAGCTTGCTCTTGCCCAGCCTGAGGCCCTGGAGGGATTTTCTTTTCACTGCAAGACTGGCAAGTAGGCCCTTTTTGGTGTTGGGGACATGTTACCTGACTGTGAGGATTCACAGCTGAAGCCACATTTCTGTGGCTTGCTCCAGGGCTGGCCATGGGAAGGGGGCCTGCTCTGGTGACAAGGATCCAGTATGCTCACTATTTCCCATCCTGTCACAGGCACAGCACTCTGGTCCTTCTTTACCAAGGAATCTTCCCTGGTTCCGGCTCCAGCTTTGCTTTTCCTTCTTAGGCATAATGTTTAGAAAACATTCTTCTGTTTAGAAAACATTCCAGCCTGTAGATAACCACTTTGCCATATAGGCTTTTATTTCCTCTGATCACAAAATTTTATGGGAGCCAGATATATTGTGCTGGCTTGTCCATTTTGATGTATTTTGCAAGAACACTTGATTCCACCTCAATCTGGAATGCAGCTTGATTTAGAGATATGTATGACTAGGTTCCACTCATTCACTTAGTCATTCGCTTCCTTATATCTTCCACCAGTATTTATTAAGTGCCAGCTATGTGGCAAATACTCAGTTATTCTGGCTTCTGCAAACCATGTCATGGGCATGGGTTGGCTCTGTGAGAAAGAGGAGGTAGGGTTGGGCCCTATGTAATACTTTGACGAGTGCCCCCACCACCAGGGTCCCTTTAATTATCAATCCAACAACCATAATCATGATATTCCCAGTGTGACTAAGTTTCTTCTTGGGAAAAAAGAGAGTGTTGATTTTGCTTCAGGGTTGGCCTAGGGATAGAACTGGCTAAACAGAGGCAGGAACAGAGACAAAGGTGTCTCAAGGAAATAAAGTTGGATGTCACAGCTCTCAATGGTGAAGACACAAGATTCATCCAAGATGGTGCAATTGGAAGGTTTGAGCCACGTTCATCTAATTTTTCTGAGGGCAAAGAAATCCTCAAGTGGCATCTTCTGAGTTTAAACAATAATTTATTCATCTTATAGCCTAGACCATGATGAATTTTCACACTCTAGTTGGACAGAAAGACACATAAACAAGCATTATATTGCATACTATTTGCTATGAAAATACTATAACTCTGAAGGTGAAGGAGCTCACTCACTATCTATGGCTGTCTGAGAAGGGCTCATGGAGAAGGTAGCATCTGAGCTGGGGGATAAATTGCTAAGACACTTGACAAGTGGTGAAGAGAGGGAAACTGCTATTCCAGTGGAGGTAATAGCAAATACAAAAGCAAAGCATTTTGATATAGTTCAGTAAGGCTACATGTGCAAATTTAAGGAGAAAGGCTGGAACCAGTGGTGAAATGCAATGTCAAAAAAGAATTCATGTAGGAAGCTCATAGGTAAGTTTTGTGGGTTTCCCTGTGGTAACCATGGAGATGTGCCACTCAGTTGTCTTTTTAAGAGAGAACCCGCCAGAAGTGCACTTAGCTGACAGTCTCCTTGCACTTGTAGTGCATGTGGGGTCCATTAGTGTTGGAAGCCATGCTCTCCTTGAGTAGCTCCCATGAATGACTAGCACAGTAGAAATCCCAGGCTCTAGCAATTTCTGCCCACCAGGGACTCCCACAGGCACTCTTTGCTCCAGAGCCATATTGGACTGAGCAAGACTCTCGCAGAGCTGCACCTCAATCTCAGGCTGTGTTTACGTGATTCTTCCTGTTTTCTGCTCCTTTCATGGTGTCAGGCTTGCATTGTGGTCTTGAGCCTTACCTGCTTCTGCTGTTTCCAGACATCACTCCCAATTAATCTCTTGTATTTCTGTCTTGCATCTGCTTCCCAGAGAACTCGAATTGACACTGTTGGTACCAGTAACAGCCTGAGAAATCAAGTGGCAATTTGGGGACTGAATCATTCATCATCCAACTCACCTGGAGGACCCTATCCCAAGTGGTTTTTGGGGTACAGGTGATCTCTGGTAAAAGTTGGTGGCCCAGTTGCTATTATTTTTTAAATCAGTTATGACTTAGAAAAACATCTTGGGGAAGGAAAATGTCCTTGAAGTACCATGATTCAGCATTTGAAAGGTATGGGGAAACCAGGCACACAAGGACAATGAAATTGACTTGTTATTACTAAATTGTATTGATGCCCTACATGGGGTAATAAGAAACCAAGAGTAATTAAAAGACAGTTAAAAAGTAGGTGTGAGAAGATGGCCTCCTTGGTAGCTTACAAAGAAGCCCTTATCTCCTGCAAGAAGAGAGTTGACATAGCCAGGGAGCAACTCTGAACTCAGGGTCAGAAGACCATTGAATGCTCAGCCAGGGCAGGTTTATTATTAAGATCAGGGCCCAAGATGGGAAAACGTGAGACCCCAAGTCATGGATGAGGACATTTGGATGGTAACCTTGAAGATTGTGACTTGCATTTTCCTCTTAAGACCAAGCATTTATCCCATGTGGAAGACACTTCTGAGGCCTCTCCCCAGCAAAGACACAGGTGGTCCCTCAGGAGCTACACCCTGCCCCCCTTGTGGCTCCAAAGCTGATAAGTAGGGTTAGTACCAGCATAGCCCAGTTGGGGTTGCAGGCCTTTAAAAGGGAGGAGATTATGCTCTAGAGGAGCCTCAAGAGTTAGCATTCATCAATAAGTGCCAGGGGGGTACTCAATTGGATTGGATTTCAGGGACACTTGAACAAAGGTTGGGGACATGAAACTGAATAAGCAAGGGTTAATTTATTTGGGGGGGCACTCTTTCAGGGCAAGTCATTTTACATCCTGGCAAGGCCCCAGAAGGATGGGGCAAACTCACTTCTAGAGTAGCTTTGAGAAGCCTGAGGAAAGTAACTGTCTATGTTGACTGAAGTTGAAATGCCTGAGTTGCAATGGCAGGTGGTAGGGAAAGAGATTAGAAGGTTGTGGGAACTGGGCATGCCAAAGTGGATATATGAGGCCTGAATACCCACAAAGGTTCTGTGGGATGACCCAGAGGACACTCCATTCATGAAGGCCATCAGGGTACGTACTGGTGAGAGGGGAACCCAGTCCACTAGAAGTTCAGTAGTTGCCTCCCCTGTAGGCTGGGGCTGATGCTAGGAGAGGTGGTTACAGAGTTAGGCTTGCAGTGAAGATGCTGGGGCACTGAAGCAAGAGAGATCCTTGGCAGCAGTGAACCATCAGAAACCAGGGGGCCATAGTTACCATAGGAATGGCCAAGGGGGCATAGCTGCATTCATTATAACCATGAAGGGACACCTGACCTGAAAGATGTTTGGCATCAGGCCTTGGACAGAATTATGTCACAGGTTTTGAGTTCTGTTTTTCATCATTAAGATCTAAGAGGTCAGAAATTGTTAATTCACAACACAACTCGGGATGCACAGAAATTTCATTTATTTATTTGACTGTAAGTGATCTTCTATTCTACCCAATCCCCTAAACACTAGTGGGGAAAATTTAGCCAAATGTCAATTCAATTTAAATCTGGTATGACTGTTTGAGTCATGTTTCTAGAGCTGTTCATTCTCTCAGGTGGCTCATTGTCCTCTGGCTGCTTTCCTTCAAGCTGGTATCCCTGTGCATTGAGGAAAGAGTTTGGCTCATGAAGATTGTGAGTTCCATATTATTATTAACTGCTTCACAGGAGAAACAAATCCATAAACTTAAAGGGCCACCTAATTATATGACTCCTGGTCCCTCTCAGGGCATATTTTTTTCTCAGGGACTCTAGTTGGGAAGTTCATTCTGTTTTCTATTTTATTACTGTTTTCCACTTAATGTTCTTTTGTATATGTAATATCAATTTTGTATTTATTTTAATGGCCACATTTTTTCTGCTGTAATGGTCACTTGGGTCTGTAGAAATCAGCCCCAATGCCATGTTGAATTCCAATTTAAAGAAAGCTTCAAATTTTACCAAACCTAAATTCTGTCTTTCAACTCAGAGTTGGGGAAGTATTCAGACTTATTTGGATTTGATGCTTCTTTCCCAAGAAAAGTAAGAGTAACAGGGATTTTCCTGTCCTATAGAGGGATTTTTTTGTTCATGAAATTACTTTGTGGAGGCCACACAGGATGGCTTGTCACAGGGTCTCAGTCTGCCCCTCACTTCTCCATCAGCCCCCACAAGTGACCTAAAATAAGTTACAATCTAAGTCCAATGGTGTGTGCAGCAGCTTATGCCAGTCCCTAATCAATGTCTACACCGAAGACCCTCCTGGTTAGAAATTCTCAAGCTTTCTTTCAGCACAAGGACAAGTACAACTTGGCGGGATGCCTCCCCACTTTAGCATTACCAATGGGCTGGTGAAATAGCTATTCCAGAAGAATCCACTCTGCCCTCCTGTCCCTCTGCCTGTGATCTTTCCCTACCTGCCCCTACTCTTTTAGACCCTTGTCATTTTTAATGTTTTCCCAAATCCCACCAGAGTGTGAATTCCCTAAGGGCAGCTGTTTTGGATTCTTAGATTGCCTCATATTTCCCAGGATGCCAAGCAGAGTAGCTTGCACATAGTCATTGCTTAATGAGTTTGATGGATGCATAAATAAAATTGGGCTAATGGTGGAGCAGTAGAGAGGAATGAAGTGGAATGCTGCATAATCCATACCTTTTGAGTAAAATTGTATGGGGGAGTCCATTGTCTTAAAGATGACGGTGGGTGGCCAAGGCCCTGACCTCAAAAGGAAGAAGGGAGAGAAATGTTGGGAGTAGCTCTTGGAAGTCCCAGCCTGGCTTAGGTTGCTAAAGGCTTGTGGCGCAGGTCAGGAGAGGGTTACGGGGTTGGCAGAATTACTTGGGCTGGCATTACTTTTGAGGAAGAAGTAGAATAGAAATGGGAGGAGGTGCGTAAAGACAACTTAGGGCATTGGGCAGTTTAGGGGTTTGTTACTCAGCATTTAGAGGCCAGAACTCCGTCATCCATCCATATGTAAAGAGCCCAAATCTGGAGATCCTGTGGAGGGCATGGACAAAGCAGGGAATGATAGGCCTGAGCCTTTTTTACTTCAGTTATGAAAGATACAACAAAATCCTGTGAGTCATTTTTAGATTTGGGTCAAATGGTTCACTTGGCTATGTGTCTTTCTGCCCTGAATGGACAGAAGTTTTTAGTACGTATCTGTGTCCTCTCAGTGTCTCATAGCTCTGGATTTTCATCAAAAACAGTTATGCAAGTTCTCTAACCTCTCAGTCTGTATATCTTGACATAGATGGATGTTTTAGACAGGTGTACACAGCCCAGTGTATACCAAATATTAAGACCGAACTGTATTACTAAGGTACATGCCTTCATTTATGCTTAATAGAAATGATGCTTTTTGGGCAAGGCTTTAGGAAAGGCTGCGGAACTTCCATTCTGCTTGTTCCTTCTCTCAGTCCGGCCCCTCCTCTTCTCCGCCTTGCTGAATACAAACCATATCTCAGGGCTAGTCCAAACCCTGTGCCTTTTTTTTTTTAATGTTTATTTTTGAGAGAGAGAGAGAAAGAGCACGAGTTGGGGAGGGGCACAGAGAGCAGGAGACAGAATCCAAAGCAGGCTCCAGGCTCTGAGCTGTCAGCACAGAGCCCGCCCAGTGCGAGGCTTGAACTCACAAACCTTGAGATTATGACCTGAGTGGAAGTCGGATGCTTAACCAACTGAGCCATCCAGGAGCTCCAAACCCTGTGCCTTTTATGACACCTTCCTGGAGGTGACCCAGCCACCCTGGAATCCCACCCTCCTCTGAATCCTAGAGTACTTGTTCATCATACCAAAATGGCTGATATTTTCTGTACTAATTAAAGGAAGGTGCCTTCTCCAGGACAATTAGAATATTTTTTTGAGTATTCCATAGTGATTTATTGTTTGTTATTTTTACAACTTTTTTATTTTATTTATTTTTTTTTTCAACGTTTATTTATTTTTGGGACAGAGAGAGACAGAGCATGAACGGGGGAGGGGCAGAGAGAGAGGGAGACACGGAATCGGAAACAGGCTCCAGGCTCTGAGCCATCAGCCCAGAGCCCGACGCGGGGCTCGAACTCACGGACCGCGAGATCGTGACCTGGCTGAAGTCGGACGCTTAACCGACTGCGCCACCCAGGCGCCCCTTTTACAACTTTTTCATGAAGGTAATTCACATATTTAAAATATCCTTAGGCACCTGGGTGGCTCAGTCGGTTAAGCATTAAGCCTCCAACTTTGGCTCAGATCATGATCTCACACATGGTTTTGAGCCCTGCATCGGGCTCTGTGCTGACGGCTCAGAGCCTGGAGCCTCCTTTGGATTCTGTGTCTCCCTCTCTCTCTGCCCCTACCCCACTCACATTCTGTCTCTCTCTCCCTTTCTCAAAAATAAACATTTAGGGGCGCCTGGGTGGCGCAGTCGGTTAAGCGTCCGACTTCAGCCAGGTCACGATCTCGCGGTCCGTGAGTTCGAGCCCCGCGTCGGGCTCTGGGCTGATGGCCCAGAGCCTGGAGCCTGTTTCCGATTCTGTGTCTCCCTCTCTCTCTGCCCCTCCCCCGTTCATGCTCTGTCTCTCTCTGTCCCAAAAATAAATAAACGTTGAAAAAAAAAATTTTTTTTTAATAAACATTTAAAAAATCCTCAACATTAAAAAGGCATTATTGCTCTAAAAACTGCCATTTTACTAGCAGAATTATGAGTACCTGTATCACTGAAATTCTCTCCTCCTACCTTTTTTTTTTTTTTTTTAATACCATTGACCGACTAGTGGAAGCAACTTCCCTTTGTGAGGCCTATGAGAAGGTGGCTTCTCAGGGCAGAGAAATTAGAGAATATTTCCTCCTCTAAGCAGCCCAGAGGCTTCTTCATGCAAAGAAAAGTAAGGCTGTAAGCTGTAGTCACTGAACCAGGTTCTTGGCTTGGGAGTAGTGTGGGGCTTGCATAATACAAACCCCCTCCACTGGGTGACTTTGATCTGAACATACATTGCCTGGTTCATCAATCTTCTTCTGTTATCCTCTGGTGGACACTATTATAAACAGGATGGTTTCCAAATGTCTGTTGTTCATCTGCCTGCCGTGCATAATGTTGACTTTTTGGGAACTCAGCTTCAGTGTGTCAAAGAATGTTATCTGTGACAGTTATAGATTGATGGTAGATAATAAACATCCATTTAATTCACAAAGTATTTAGTGTCCATAAGTACTATTGATAATAATAGAGAAGTGCATTTCAGTTCCAGGGTGGGACTGGCAAAGCATTGTCTTGCCTTTCCGGAAGATCTTCTTCTAGGAGATGTTACTTAATAATAACAACAACAATAATAGTGGTGAAAGTAACTGTTTAGTTAGTACTTACACTATACCACCAACTGTATAAAAAAGCTCTCATGACATGCTGTGTTACTCATGATAAGGAAATGGAAGCTGAGAAAGTAAATGATGAAAAACAGGCATCCAGTCTTTCCCCAGAGGTTGAAAAAAGTTTCCCTGAGCAACTGGCTCTGCCCCTCTGCTCCAAGCTATGTTGGGTCTGGGAGTCTGACAGGGTGGGATTGCTTGGAGGTGTTTATTGTCTCTCTCTGAACACATCAGCCATGTCCCCAGCTAGGTTGTAGTTGCTTTGAGAGCAAGGACAGAAACTTCTACTTTGCCTTCCCAAGCACCTAGCTTGGTCTCTTCAAAAGAGTCAATTACTTATGGGTGACTGAGTTATTGATTTCTAAGTGGGCCGTCCTGGAGGTTGGTATGGTCAGGAGGAAGCAAAGATCCCACAGGGTAGAAAAGTCTGTATGTCTTAAGTGTCTGAGTGTATTCAGGGAAGTATTTGCTGTTTTCTCTCCACAGCAGCTGTGAACACATTTCTTGTTGGTGGCCGTGACTTCTGTTTTCAAGCACTTCCAAAGATCCTCCTGGTTGCTGAGGACCGTTCTACACTCCTGCCTTCATAGCCCTAAGGCCAGCCTAGGTGTGCAACTGGTGTATACACATTGCTTGTTTTTATTTTTACCTCTTTGTGCTCTCTGCTCCCCCTCCCTCTTTCTTCTGTTTCTTAAAAACATAGCCAGGGAAAAGGTACAGTTAGTAAGCTCTTTGCCAGAGCCTTTTTGGTTTTCATGTGACTTTGAAAGTTCGGTTTTTTGAAAGTAGTCATAAAGCATGGGTACTGAGAATATTTGGCATTAATCAGGCAGTTTTATTTTTGTGAATAAAACTGGCAGGAAATCACAGCTTAACTGAATAAAATGATCTCCTCTTAGCTTAGAACCATAATAAAGTTAAAAAGTAATAAAGCAAAAGAAACAGTTCAAACATGATTAATTTAAAAGTGTAATCCTGAGCAAACTATTTACATTTTTATTTTGCCCCAGAATAGTAGCTTTAAAGATGGTCATCTCAGGTTTCAAGTCAATTTTGAGAATTTATACAATTTTCCCAGAGTTACTTATGTTTATTCAAGGCCTCATAGTAAGCAGGGGTCTATGCTAAGCCCTGGTCAAATTTTAATGTGTCTTTAAGGCTCTGAGATTGATCTGAGAATATTTGCTCTAATTTAGGACATTAAACAGAGATATTACAAAACAAGAGGACTGGAATTGATAAAAATTAATAAACAGCTCCGTTTTATTACTACTTTTACATTTATTTATTAGTTGATTTTAGACTAATCTTATCAAGTAGAAATGTAAGATGTAAATGTTGACATTTCTCTAAGAAATTTCTGTGTGAATGGTGTGGCCTGATTAAAAATATTACAGATTGGCACAAAAATTGTTGGCTTCTATATTTACCACCCACAGTGTTTGAGGAAAGTAGTGAAGGATAAAGAGAAGCTATTTAGAATCATGGAGTTGTTTGTACCATCCCATGGGCTTCCTGGAACAGCAGCTCTGTGGAAACATAAAGTCATGGTATTTGTAGGAGGAAAGAAAATATGATGGAAGCATGAATGGAACGGTTAGGTAGATGGAGAGTCAAGGATGTAGGCTGTATGAGTGGTTAATTGCTTGTCTCACTTGATTGGGCTTTTGGAAAACTTGAGAAATTCCAAGTTGTTTTTCTAGTCAGTAAGGGCTGACTTACTGTTTGGATCTGGATAAGTCACTGTACATTTTGTAAAGAATATTTGGGAAGTGGTTGAGAAATGTTCTTGATAGCCATTAGCTTCCATATTCCTCTTTGTCTTTTACAATGCTCAGAGACTCTGATAGTATCCCAAACAGAATCAGAGAACAAAATATCCATGACCTCTATTCTAGAACACTCCAGAATTGGACCTCAGAACATTCTATATAAAGTAGATTAAATAGAATAGTGGCTTAAAAACTATGTGTAACTTTTTTTTAGGTAGGTGAGTTTGTATTAAGATATAGGCAGTGTTTATTTTTTCCATTTATTCAATACCAACTAGATTTTTATTGAGCACTATAGCAGATGGCATGGATGCCTTGTTCCTGAGTTCACCTGCTGCCATAGCAGACAGCTCTTATGCACACTGGCAACTTCTCACCTTAAGGGTCCCTGTCTCTTTGATTCTCCCTGCAATCAGAGTTTGTTCAGCTCACATGCTGTACTGCTGGAAATTAATGTTCCCGAGTCAGCCAATGAGGGGTGAAAGTCAGTAAATCAATACTCTAGCTTTGCTGTCCTTTGGTGGAATAATTCTGGAGGGGGCTTCTCAGAGGGTCCTCAGCGGGACCTACCTGCCCACAGTGGCAACCAGCTCATTGATGCATTTGTTAGCATTCCTCCCTTCCCTACTTTACTTTCCCCACTTGTGGAAATCCAAAGAAATTGGGATCATCTTCCCAATAATCTGACTAACCCAGGATTGCCTCAGGGTTAGCTTTCAGAGGAACTCAGAGGCAGATAAGCACATTTTGACTAAGGCACCATGTTAGACCAAATAAACTTTCAAGTATCTAGTAATGGAGGCAGAGGAAGAACTAAGCAAAAATGCATTATCAGCAGAATGTGCCCACTTACTATGAATGGTACAAAAATAACAGCTATAGTGGGATTCAGAGAAAGGAGGATGGCTTCAGTGTGGGATGAACAGGACCATGGAGGAAGTAGGATAAAGTTGGGCTTGAAGAATGAGTTGGCATTAAATCATTTCCCTGTGGCAGTGCTTGGGTGATTCAGTTGGTTAAACAGTGGACTCTTGGTTTTGGCTCAGGTCATGATCTTCCGGTTTGTGAATTCAAGCCCTGAGTTAGGCTGTGCGCTGGCAATTTGGAGCCTGCTTCTCTCTCTCCCTCTCTCTCTGTCCCTCCCCTGCTTACACTGCCTCTCTCAAAATAAATAAATAAGCTTTAAAAAAAATAAATTATTTCCCTGGGGGTTTGAGAAGATATTTTAATCTGTGGTCTGACAAGTAGATCCTTTGACTGGAGGGGAAAGAAGAAGGGAAGGAATATTTATAGAGTGTAGGCTATGGATCACAGCCTAAGGGCCATAATGATTAGGAACACAGGTTTTATACACACTGTTGCATTCAGTCTCCCAACTAACCTTATGAGGAAGGTATCTGTCACAGTCAACTCAGGCTTCTATAAAGTACCATAGACCAGGCAGCTTACAAACAGCAGAAATTTATTTCTCACACAGTTCTGGAAGCTGGAAGGCAAGAGATCAAGGTTTTACCATAGTAGGGTTCTTTTCTTTTTATTTAATTTATTTTTAAAATTTACATCCAAGTTAGTTAGCATATAGTGCAACAATGATTTCAGGAGTAGATTCCTTAATTCCCCTTACCCATTTAGCCCATCCCCCCTCCCACAACCCCTCCAGTAGCCTTCTGTTTGTTCTCCATATTTAAGAGTCTCTTATGTTTTGTCCCCCTCCCTGTTTTTATATTATTTTTGCTTCTCTTCCCTTATGTTTATCTGTTTTGTATCTTAAAGTCCTCATATGAGTGAAGTCATATGATATTTGTCTTTCTCTGACTAATTTTGCTTAGCATAATACCCTCCAGTTCCATCCACGTAGTTGCAAATGGCAAGATTTCATTCTTTTTGATTGCTGACTAATACTCCATTATATATATGTGTGTGTGTGTGTGTGTGTGTGTGTGTGTGTGTGTGTGTGTGATATATATATATATATATATATATATATATATATATATATATATATATATATATATATAACATGGTAGGGTTCTGGTGAAGTTCTTTTCTAGCTGATTTCTCCGTGTATTTTAACATGGTAGAAAGAGAGCTAGCTCTCTGACCTCTTCTTATAAGAGCACTAATCCCATTCATGAGAGATCTGCCTTCATACCCTAATTATCTCCCAAAGGTCCCACCTCCAAATACCATCACACCAGGATTAGGGTTTCAACACATTTATTTCAGTGGGGCGGAGGGGAGGCACAAACATTCAGTTCATTACAGTACCATGATCTATAATTTATAGATACAGTAGGTGAATAGCATTTATAGGATCAAAATCTCCATGAGGCCAGTCACAGAAGGTGGACGCAAACACAGCTGGTTGAAAAGTGAAAGATCAAAATGTTCCTTTGGACTATAGTGCCAAAAATGATGTTCATTATTTATTCCCACCCCAAGTCCTGGCTTATTATTTGCCCAAATCAGTTTTAATCATGATTATTCAACAGATGAAGAGCCTGAGACCTGGCAGGTAACACTACTGGATCTAGAACACTGCATTATTTTTTAGATGGAGAGACAGTTAATTCCCATCTCAGTAGACACTGCAAAAGGCATTAGGGTTTTGATTTATGCTTAGTTTCAACTAGAATGTATGGCTTGCATCTTGTCAGTTAAAAATAGATGTTTAAAGATAGTCTTCAACTAATACTCTTGTTTATCAGTGGACTTGATTAGTGTTATTTATTTTACTGAACTTTGCCCCCAGATCTGATCTCAACTTAGTAATAGGAAAGAAGAAAGACTGTTACATATTTTGGATAGCAGTTAGTAGTAATTCTGTTGGGATATAGTTGGCTCTGTTAAAAGTGATGTAAATTGTTAAGTAGGTATTAAATAGGCATGAAAGGCTAAGGTTTTCTCATTTAATTCAAAAACTGCCAAGAAAAGAAAGATAAAGAAGAAAGGCAATAAGTATTAGAAAAGATGAAAACCAGAGGTCTTCTCTTACAGCAATTTGGGATTTTGTGCTTCTTTAGGTTTTCAAATTATTTCCATTTGCTTTTACATGGGTTTAATCTGGATAATAATTTGTCTAGAGACACTGAAATTCAGGGAGTTCTACCTAATTACAGATGTAAAGGACTGCTTGAAAGAGCAGTGGAATATCAGACTAATACTCTTTCTTCACTCCTGTACAGAAGAGGAAGGTGAAGGTCAAGAGACAAGTAGAAGACAGAGAGAGGAACAAGATGGGAGGTCTGCTTTGGCACCTTGGCAACACTAGTGAGAAGTACAAGCTACTTGCTAACATTTATGATGTTCTTAAATGGGCTAGCCACTCTCTGAGTACTTTATCTGTGAGGAAACTGAGGAAAGGGATAAGTAACTTTGCCTAAAGTGGATCTGGGATGAAAGCCAGACATCAAGTTCAGAGCATGCATGCTAAACCTCTATAATCTCTTGCTTCAATACTAGTAGTAAGAGTAATTAATAAGTCTTCTTATGTGCTCTGTGTGGAAGGTATTATCTCCATTTTACAGATAAAGACACTGTTTTGGAAAAATTGATCAATCAGTTCAAGATCAGACAACATAGATGATAGAGAATGACTTTTAGCATAAGTCTGTCTAACTTCAAAATCTGGGCTGTAAGTGAGATGCTGCTTAAAGATCAAGGTCAAAAGATGTTACCAAGTAGTTCTTCAGAAAGAGGTTTCACCTTTCTGCCCCAAGAACCAGGCTTAGGGTGTAGGACCACAAGAGACCTGGTTAACAGAACACTTGTGGTCCCTGGGGCTGCTTCTGTGTGTGGGCAGACTAGACCAAAGGAGACTTTGATGAGCACTGGCTTCCAGGAGGACTAAACCACCTTGATCCTATAAGTTCAAATGTTATTAAATAAGCCTCTTGTCAGTCTTACTGCTCAGGAATGTTTCCCTCTTGGGCCCCAGGGAGCCCATCTCTTTGAAATGTAATCATCAAAGAAGGTAAAGGCTTATCTCCTGGTTTCCTGGGGCAAGATGGGCCTAATTACAACTGTTCCCTGACTTCAAATGGCAAACTCTACCTTTAGTCATAAAGATATGAGAAAATTAGCAATTCTGTCTTGAAAACTTGATGGAGTGGATAGTACCTACTTAGCTATATGAAAGATTTTCTTCTGTCTTTGCAATCTCTTTAGCGAATTGCCTGTGATGAGCATCACATTCTGGTTTAATGTTTATGCAATAATAAAATTGTTTTCTTTCTTTCTTTCCTTTGTGGGGAGGTTTTCTAGGTTTGGAGGAGATTTTGTTTTTTTCTGTTTCTTTTTTTTTTCTAACATTTTTCATTTTATTTTATTTTTGAGAGATAGAGTTTGTGAGTGGTGGAGAGGGGCAGAAGGAGAGAGAGAGAGAAAAGGAGAGAGAGAGAGAGAGAGAGAGAGAGAGAGAGAGAGAATACTAAGCAGACTTCACACTCAGCCCAGAGCCTCATGTGGGGCTTAATCCCATGACCCGGGGATCATAACCTAAGCCGAAATCAAGACTCAGATGCTCAACTGACTGAGCCACCCAGAAGTCCTGGGGAGATTTTGTTTTTAATTATATTTCCCCAAATCACCTTATGTGGACTCTTCTAGGAGACTCTGTAAAACGAAGGCAAAGCTACTTCTGGAAAGGATCTAGGGCACAGGGCAAGGTGGGTGTGTACCAGACTAGCTAGGAGGGTTCCTAGAATTGAAAGATTTTATTGTTTAACCCATTAATTAATTAATTCACTATTTATTGAGCACCTACTATGTGCATGACCCTGTTCTAGAGTCAGGATGCCAGAGAAGTACAGTTCCTGATCACAGCCCACAAGGGACACAGGTATCAGAAATATATCCACCCCTGGGGTGCAAGAATTAGCTGTGGATTCCCTTCCTGGAAATCTGGGAGCTCTGCAAAATGATAAAGAACTGAAGAACCTAAGATCTCTCCCTTTTAAAAAATATTTATTTTGAGAGAGAGAGAGCAAGCATGTGCACATGCGTGTGCATGAACGGGAGAGGGGCAGAGAGTGAGAGGAGAGAGAGAATCTCAAGCGGGCTCCATGCTCTCAGCACAGAGCCCAACATAGGGCTTGATCCTACAAACCATGAGATCATGACCAGAGCCGAAATCAAGTGTCAGACGTGCAACTGACTGAGCTACCCATGTGCCCCAAACCTAAGATCTCTCAAAGGAAGTTTAAGTGTGTCTTCTTGGGATTGGACCTTGAAGATGGCCTGGAACTCTTTTTTTTCTAGACTGTCATTCTTAGGTGGTACAGCTCCTGTGTTGATCATCTTTGCCTAGCCAGTCTGTATCTAAGTGCCTGATATGTAGTAGGTAGACTATAAATGGTTGTTTATACACGAAAGAAGGAAATTAAATTTTGCTCTCTGACTAGGAAAGACTCAGAGACAAATTTCATTATGACCTTTACGCGTGTTTGTGAGTATGCAGGTTCACTGTTCCCCTTCTGTGTTTCATAATAATGTCATAATGTCATTTGTTGTATTATAGTTCAACCCTTAAGGGTTATAGTTTGCATTTTCCTGAATGCCCCCTCTTTCTCCTGTTTTCCCAGCTCTTTGTTATTCCCTTTCTCTCTTGGGCTCTTTTCTGTTCTTTTTTCTTTCCCTTCTCCCTCAGCAACTTGTTTTCCTGCTGAAGTTAAATAGAACTGAAATTTAACAATTAGCCATTTTAGTAGGACTGTTTTTTCCTTTGAAGTGTAATATAATGTTTCTTAATTACACAGGGCCCCCTTTACATAATGTCTTGTTGTCATTCATATTCGTCACTTGACAAATTAACAATAGAATGTACACATATTAGTTGATAAGGCTGCAGTATCACAGTACCCAAGATTAGGTGGCTTAACCAACAGAAATTTACTTTCTTACAGTTCTGGAGGCTAGAAGCCTGAGATCAAGGTGCTGGCAGAGTTGGTTTCTTCTGAGGCCCCTCTTCTGGGCTTGTAGATGGACATATGCTGTCTGTTTTCACATGGTCTTCCCTCTGTACCTCTCTGTGTCCTAATTTCTTCTTTTAACAAGCAATATTGGATTAAGATCCACCCTAATGACCTAACTTTAACTTAATTACCTCTTTAAAGACCCCATCTCCAAATACAGTCACATTCTGAGATCCTGAGGCTAGGACTTCAACATACAAATTTTGGGAGAACACAAGTCAGGCCATAACCATGCACCTTTAAGTTGATGGGGTTTTTTTTGTTTTGTTTTGTTTTAGTCACTGGTTTAAAGCAAAGATTGCTAAGAGTGGCTGATCAAGAGAATTACCTGGGGAGATTGAAAAATGCAGACTCCTGGGAGATTCCAGGAGATTCTTATTCAGAGCATCTGAAAAGGGAATGGGAATATGTATATTTAAAAAACACTCTAGGTAACTGAGTGAGGTTTGAGAACCACCGTTGTTACTAATTCCTCACATATTTATTATTGTACTAGGAGAGATCAAGTTCAATGAAAGAAGAGAAATTGCTTAGGAGAACCACAGAAGGATTACCTTTGATGAGTACTTCTTTGAAATTTTGCTGTTTGCTTTCATTCGGTTCTATGTGGTTTTTGTTGTTGTTGTTGTTGTTGTTGTTGTTGTTGTTGTTGTTGTTGTTTTGGGGTTTTTTTTTGTTTTTTTGTATTTTTCATTGCATTTCATTCCTGCACATACTCCATAATATAAGATCTTATAGCAACCAACAAATTCTGGTCTAAGTTTTATGATTTCATTAGCTGTGACTTTTGGACTTAGGTTCCAAATAACTTCTGACTCATATATTCCTATCTCAGCTATGAACATGAATTAGGTATCTAATTTATTCTGTGTGTGTCTAGTCATGTTTGAGAATGATGACATAACGGGGATGTAGTAAAGTCTGCCCTCAAGAATTTCAGGAACTTTTCATGGTTAGATTATCGAAGACATTATTTCCTAATGCTACCATATTATTACTTTAGACAAAATCATATTATTGGAGATTTATTATATTTTGGGTTGTTTTCACTGGATTCTTTTATTACCCCAGCTCTGGTGTGGCACACATTCACTGGTAAGGATGACTAAACCAGGGGTCAGTCACCTAAATTTTGTGACTTGTGGCTGCCACGTTGAGAGACTTAACATGATTTTGCCAGCTGCCTTTTCCCCAGCATAGTTGTGGCAGGGGTGGTAGAACCATGACTTAGCACAGTTCTCCCTAGAGATTTTGTATCTGATTAAAAAAGCTCACCAGAATGCTTACTGGGGTTCCAAGGCAGTTACACCTCCATTTTGATTGAAGTAAACCCAACAGCTATTGTCAAAAAAGGAGATAACATTGCTATGTAGCCTGTGAAGAGATAATTTTGGTATTTAAACATGAAATGTAAACTCTTCGTTAAAAAAAAATCATGCAAAGTCAACAACAGCTATCTTTTTATAGAAAGTCATTATCTCTGGTCCCTTGAGAGTAACATACAGAAATTGACTATGAATTTTTTAATTTGTATCATATTAGAGGAAGAAAAGTGAAGGAGGCAGAAACAAAGGGGAACGAGTTCTGTTGTTTTGAATGAGAGTTACAGGTCAGCTTGCGCTGTGGGCCTCAGAATGTTAGCACAAGTTATCTACTGCTCTTCAACTTGTTATCCATTTGTTCCTTCTTTTGCTCATTTCTGAAATCATTTATCAAACGTTTATCAAGTATTTGCATAATGTTTTAGAGATAAGTAAGAAACTGTGTGCTCTCAGGAGGCTCAAATTCCTGGAAGAGATGGGCACATACACCAACAGAACAGTAGGTGTGATGGGTGTACAAACGAGCCATACCCAGGGGAATGAAGAGCCTGGGAGATAGATGACCAGTCACCTGGCTGGAGTAGAGTGTAGTTTAAGAGGAGGAAACACTGGGTTGAGCTGAAAAGAGGAGAAAGGTATTTCATTCAGAAGGGATAGCATATGCAAATTCAAATGCACCACAAGTATGCTTGTAACTTTTCATTTTGAAGGCAGGATAGCTGGGGCAGCCCATCCTGCCATTCTTGAGGCTGCAATAGTAAGACCAGCAGGAAACATTCTGCACCTCCAGATCTAATGAAACCTGGACTGGGTGGGGTCAAGCATGGGGGAGGAGGCACACACATTTTTATGTCTTCTTTATTTCCAGGGACTATATTCTTGGCACTAAATAGGCATCACATACATTGTTGAATTTGATTGGAATGGTTGGATAATTTTTCCACTTATGAAGATAAGAGAGTAATGAAGAGAACAATGCATATCTTATTTGCCATGGGTGAAATCTATGGTAATCAAATCTCACCTGTAGTATTTCTCTTTTGGAACTATAACTATCATTATAAAGGGTTTTTTATGGGGTCAACATTCCATGTGAGTATATGTTAGATACACAGAACAGAGGAAAATGACAATCCCATTGAAAGCTGAAGAAGAAATATACCCACTACCCCCAGTCATGTGCACTAGAATTTGTACTCAACAGTAACTCAACTGCTTCTTCACCAGTAAGACATCTAATCTATATCACTGTTACTTTCTCCTAGGAGAGGGAAGGACCCATAGCCTTTGCAACTAAAGACATACATCCTTTGAACAAGTGTTTACTGGGTGCGTGCTTCATGCTGGGCTAGAGATGCTGCCTGTGATGAGTGTGGACATTAGTTTACAAGGATGGTTGCAATATCCCTCCCATGCCCTCGCTCCCTCCCCCATGCAATACATCTCTGCCACTTATGTCCATTGGTGGAGTATGTTTCTCCTCCCCCTTAAATCTGGGCTGACCTGGGGCTTGCTTGATGGGTAGAATGCAGGAAATGATATGGGAAGTTCAACATTCAAAGTGATGCCTCAAGAGGCCCTATGAGGGCCTTGTGCTTTCACCGTCTAGGTGAGAGCTGCTGTCAAATGAAGAAGTTATGATTAGCCGGCTGGGGACACACGACCACCCAGCAGACAATACCAAATTTCAGACATGTGACTTATGCTGTCTTAGGCCATCTAGCTCAGGGGCGCTCTTAGATGGTTGAGCTGTGTGATAGACTTCAGGCACAACCAACAGATTTTAGCTAAATATAGGGCCTGTGTAGACCCACAGAATTGTGAGCAAATAAAATGGTTGTTGTTTTAAGGCAATAACTTTTAGGGTTTGATGTCTTAGTGTTTTTCTCTGCAAACCTTAGCATCTTATTCTGGCATCAGGCTAGAGTCTGTGACCTTGCCTTCTCAGCACTTGGCCTTCTCCCAATGGGGTGAATAGGTGGCAGCTGCTCGTTTTTTCTCTCTCATGTTTATTATTTGCATTTTGTCTGAAAGGAGCTCTGTTCTCCAGGACGGAACTAACTCCAAAGCCCTTCAAGAACAGGAAAAAGGAGTCTATCACACACAGCCAAATCGAGCTTGTCCTAAATAGAGGCCCACAGACTGAGAGTTGAGGGATCTGTGAACTCATTTAGCCTCACTCCCTCATTTTGCATTCAGACCAGAAAGATGAAATGACTTGCTTGAGTCCTCACAAATCATTAGTGCACCATCAGGACGAGGGACCATCATCTCCTGACTACTAATCATAACTGCTTTGAACAGTAGTTGAACACACAAATTTGAACTTTTAAACTTGAATGGCTTTTGGAGAAAGGGGAGAGGCTAATCACTTCAAGGTATGAATTTGGAGTTACCAGATAGGCCTTCAAAGACAAATTGCCTCTGGAATCCAGGGGCTGGTAACCTGGGAGAAAGTGGGCCTGACTTCAGCTGTCCTCCGACTCCAAATGGCAAACCCTATTTACAATCAAAAAGACAAAATAAACTTAGTAATTTAATCTTGCAAACATGAATATAGGGGGCTATGTCTACTTAGCTATATAAAAAAGTAAGATTTTCTTCTGTCTTTGCAACCTCTAGCTCTTTGCCTGTGATCAGCCTCATGTTCTTGTTTAATACTTATTCAATAAGTTTTTTTTTTTTTTTCTTTCTCTTCTATCTTTATGGAGAGGTTTTCTGGATTGGGAGGTTTTTTTTTTTTTTAGTTTATATTTCCCCACCAACTTATGACAACTGTCTCCCTTCCTTCCTTCCTTCCTTCCTTCCTTCCTTCCTTCCTTCCTTCCTTCTTTCCTCCCTTTTCTCCTTCCCTCCTTCCTTCCTTTCTCATTTTTTTGTTCACTTTGGCTTTATGTAGCCTACTCATTTTCCTTTTATTGAAGTGTATCCTTCAGTAGGTTTTATAGTGAAGATCTATGGGAAGTTATTTTCTTGTCTTTGTATGTCTGAAAATGCTTTTATTTCCTCCAAACTCTTGTAGTTAAGCTGGATATAGAATTCTAGACTGACAATTATTTTCTTTCATCATTTTTGAGACATTCAGCCACTGTCTCTGGCACATCTCGTTGCTGAAGAGATGCATGCTATTAGTCTTATTGTTGATCCTTTTCAGGTAATGTATCTTTTCTCTCTTGTAGCTTCCATGATTTTCTGTTTGTTCTTGATGATTGATAGTTTTATGTATTTTCATCTGACATCTCCTAACTTTTTTTCAAATCTGGAAAATTCTCCTCAAAGGTTTCTCTTCCCTGGTCTCTTTAGTCTTTCCTTCTAAAGCACCTATTAAACATATGTTAGAGCTTTTCAATCTAGCTGTCATATTCCTAACTTCTTTTTCATACTTCCCACTTCTTTTTCTGTCCATGCTGTGTTCTGGATGATTTACTTAGATCCTGTTCCAATTTAAGAATGATTTCTTCACCTGGGTCTAGTCTATTGTTTAGCCTGTTTCCTCTTCTATATCTTTTACTTTTAGAAGTTTCTAGTTGGTTCATTTTTAAGTCAGCCTATTCTTATTTTTTCTGTACATTTTGAAAAGTTTTATTTACATATCCTTCTTTCTCTTTGTACAATTAAAATACTCACTTGAAAATCTACTTAACAATATATACTATGAAGCATAAATGCTCCTACTTTGGGGTCTTTGGACTTCCCCTTTTTGCTTTGTATTTCTTCCTGTGTTTTATAACTTATGTCTACAAGCTTGTCTTCAGGAGGAGTTATCTTGAGAGGAAGTCCTGTCCATGTCCTGGGTTGTAGAGGTCTCTTAATGACAAAGCTCACTAGTTCCCCTGCCCAAGCCCTACTGAGTTCACTGTTTCCAAACCACATTCAATACCGTGTTCTCCCCTCCAGGTTTCCATATCATGTGGGTAATGGAAAGGTGATTGGTTCTGCACTGGTGCATGGTACAGGCTCAAAATTCAACCTCACAGTGTGTTTGTGTGTGGGAGTAACTGTCAGAATCTGTTTCTGAGAACGTGAGCAAGCCCACTTTTTCTTGTAACTCTGTGCATGCTGAAGAAGATTTTAGGCAATGTACATAGCTTTTCAGCACATTTTTGGACAATCAGTGCTAAGCAGAATGCCCATTCCTCCTCCTTGATGTAGGTGGGGCTTGAGGCTTAAATTCCTTTCTCACAAAGGTATGAACATGCCAGCCCTTAGGTAGTCCAGTTTCCCTTAAGGACAGCATGGTTTCAAAAACTGCTTATCATCTTCATGGTTATGTGTTCCTTCCTCATTTCTAGCACACGAAGGTATCTATTTCTTTTGAGATCAGCTGTGTCTTTACCATGGGACTATATACATATGTGTGTGTGTGTATGTTTATACACACACACACACACACATATATATATATATATGTATATATATATATATCTCAGTTGTATTTTGAATGAAAGTGGAGATTTGTGCATCTAGTCTACTACCATCTTGAGGAAATTTTGTTCACATTGTTTACTTTACTTGTAATGTACTTCTTGTCCCTTTCATATACTCATTCTCTATCCTCCAGTTACTTCCTCCTCTCTGTGATTTCAGTTCAAACATAACTAATTCCTGGCTTCATGTATCAGGGACATGTGTATTGTTGCTCACCATAGTATCCTCTGCTCACACAATGCTTGGCACACAGTAGGTGCTTCATAAATGTTGAATGAATGAACAAACTAGCATTTCACTTTTGCAATCAGAAGAAAATGTGTATTGGAGACAAATCAGCTGTAGTTGCTCATAGTCCTACCTGCCCCCACTTATAATTCCTCGGAAAATAAATTATCCAATTAAGATAAATGGATAAAATACAATGCCAGTAAATCCAAATCCATATTTACAGTTCTTGTTTTTAAAGTTTTGACAACTGCAAAAGAACTATACAATGTTTATGCCATAGTATTATCAACATATCTTTTTAAGTGTGTTTAATTGTAATGCTTACAAGAATTACATGTGATTCAAATCTAATGGCTTCCAGCTTCCCCACACCTGAAATTGAGGAGTGGCTAACCTATTGTAAGTTGAAGCCAGGTATCCTCTAGGAAATGTAAAGGAGCAAGGGGAAAGGGATCCATCCAGATGTAGCTCACAAAATAAGGATGTGATTCCACAAGCCTTTTTAAAAGCAGGCCTACGTCCCCGGTGGAATTCAACAGTTGAATTTAGACTCAGGACTACACAAAAGCAGCTCCTGAGTTGAGGACCATGTTTTAAATTAAGTCATCAAAAGTTATTAAGTTTTGTAGCAAGGAGAGATGCTACAATCGCCTCCTGGAATATACTGAGTAGCCTAATGAAGTTAAGTACCCAGTGCTCCAATTAAGCAATTACTGCTGAGGTAATCATATGGGGTGCTCCTCCAGGATAGCTCTTCTCAGCTTCTTCACCAAAATCTCCTCTTACCTTCTTTGACTGCAGTTTCTCTCAGTAAGTGTTGACTTGAACAGCTTTTGGAAACAAGACACCTACTTAGTGTATGGGAGCCATGGGGAGATCAGAGCTCCCTTCTAGCCCTCAGAGTTATAAGGAAGTCTGCAGATAAGCCACAGGTATAAGAAAAATGGAAAGATACCATATTTACATGATAAGCACAGGGAGACAATACAAGAGAAGTGGCAGTGTTGCTTGTGGTTAAGAACTGAGTGAGTGTTTTAGATGGTGTGCACAGGGAGTTTTGGATATTACTTTCTTTGGCTGTCATGAAGTCCTTCCCTCTCGAAATGAGAGACCATTTTCTTTTCTGGGTTGTATAGCACTGTTTATTGCCCCTTCCTAACAGAGTATATTTTTCATCCCTTTGAATTCTCTACTGAGAGGTTAAATGAGATAACATGTAAAGGTCTATGGCCTAATGCTTGGCACATAATATTGTTAATGCATATTTGTTGATGCCTCTGACACCTTCTTTCTATATATTCTTTCAAAAGTGGTCATGATAACTGGTAGCCCATCGCAGGGCTTTTCCTCAGTAGGTGAGTTGAATTGATGTCGAGAGGGACACCTCTCTGCGAGAGTTTGGAAACCCAGAAAGCAGAGGTGATGGGACTGAGGAGAAAGTAATAGCTGGGAACTGTGTGAGTTTAGCATGCAATTAATCAGCTGGCAGACATCAGTAAACTAGTGTCAACTGAAGACACAGCCTCAAAGGAACTGTGGCATGGGTTGAAAGACAGTAAATTAAGCTAACGGGTAGATTACATGGGAAGCAGGCCAGAATGCTTCCAGACTACAGGCTTATGGCTGAAATTTGAGGCAATTAAAACAAAATCTTATCTTTAAGCACATCTGTTGATTCACTATGTGAATTAGGGGTTGGAGGCTTAAATGTAAAGAATTTACTTATTGGTATTTCAAAATCAAGTAAAAAATAATGGTAATGTTGCTCTTTGCTCTTTTAATATTTCCTTTGATATCAGGTCTTACTTGCATTTAAAAACATTTTTAGGGGGGCGCCTGGGTGGCGCAGTCGGTTAAGCGTCCGACTTCAGCCAGGTCGCGATCTTGCGGTCCGTGGGTTTGAGCCCCGTGTCGGGCTCTGGGCTGATGGCTCAGAGCCTGGAGCCTGTTTTCCGGTTCTGTGTCTCCCTCTCTCTCTGCCCCTCTCCCGTTCATGCTCTGTCTCTCTCTGTCCCAAAAATAAATAAACGTTAAAAAAAAAAAATTAAAAACATTTTTAGGGAGGCCAGAGCTGGAGGTTTAATGGATGTTTATCTTTGGTGAGTTTCTTCTTTCTTCCTGTCCTTTATTCTAAATTCAAAGAAAATTCATTTTTTTCAGCATATTTTTAAGTTTCTCAAGTATTAATTATCTTGGATTGTTTGAAGCAATATAGGAATAAATTAATAAATCCAGTAAAACCCTGGAGGTACAATACTAAATTACTTGGGACAAGTTGCTTTGTTTTTCAGGGCATCTATTTAAAAATTGATTTTTACAAGAGTTTGAATTAGATGACCCCCAAGTTTCATCTAGTTTTACTCTTCTGCTTCATAGAATATTTGCAGTCAATATAGTGTTTTGGCCAATAACACCTGTCTTTCTTAAAGCGACAGTCAGAAATTGCAGTGTCTCTTGGAAACCGTGATATAGGCTGATCCCATCCACAAACATAATAAACAGCAGGGGTGTTGTAGCAGGATTCTCACATAGAGAGTCGTGACACTGAGGCTTTTCTTTCCAGGAGGCAACTTTATTCCTGCCAGCACCACTCAAATAAGTTCATACCCTATGAACTGAGCCCCAAATGCCGCCACGTGGCTCACGTGTAGTTTTTTAAAATCTGGTTTTTACTTCTTTGTCTCCCACATATGGTAACACACAAACATGTAGTCTGATTAACTGGTCTCATGTTACAAGGTCGTGAGGGAAGTTGTCACGTAAGTGTGAGTGTTGGCATATAGTCAGGTTGCCTTGAGTTTTTTTTTTTTTTTCTTAGGGAGGGGACCCTACCACAGTGTGATTACTAAGAGCTTTGAGAACTTTGTCAAAAATATCCGTCATGCCTAAAATTTCTACCATTGACCTGGCCTTTATTCAGAAAGATGGGAAACACTGAAATTGACCACCCCAGTCTGGGGAAATGTGAACAGAAGAGAGTTGGGGGTGGGGCAGCAGATGGACCCAGGTAGATAGAGGGAGGCTATGTTCTTTTCAAAGAAAGGAGCTGATGTTTACCTCAAGCCAGTTTTTGCCATGCAAGAATATGGATTTAGAGTTGCTGGATTGTCTAGATTTTCAAGAGGTGCTGGATATTCTGATTGTCTGTGGAATCTCCTAGTTTTAAAATGTTAGATCAGTGTCATTTGGGCCAAACAAACATGTCTTTGACCTAAGTTACCTATGGGCTGTCAGTTTGCAATATTTATGTAGGAGCATCTAGCTAAGAAACTCAAGCCTTGAGAGAATGGCATGTTAAAGGCCATTCTACTGGTCTCAACGTTATGAAATGACAAAATGCTTGATCCATCTGTTTGGGGACAGGACAGCTTGGGAATGGGGGCAGGGATGAGCCTTTGGATGAGAGGGCAGGGGTGGTAGCCAATAGAGGGCCTAGATTCTGGGGGTGGGAGGACTGGTAGTTGGGGGCCTTGGGGACAAGAGTTTATCTCCCCTCGATTCCAGCATATACTGTACACTTCTCTGAAGTGAGGAGTCGGTCTTTCAGACCAACTCTTTCGCAGTTGTGATCCTTGGGCAGAGATACCCAGAATACAGTCAGATGACATTTCCATCCCTAGGGGAGCCTGGCGGATGTGAAACATGTTCCTAGGAATATTGACCATTGGCAAAACCAATGGGTGGGGAGTTGCTGTGATACCACTGTGGAATTCACCTTGCTAGAGAGACTCAAAAGAGGTCCGTCTGCCATATAGTTACAGAAAAATCAGTAGAAAAATCTGTATATATTTGGTATTTAAAGTGTTTTTGAGTGTTTAAGAGAATTCAGTATATTAGGGTGTCTATCGGATTAACTTTCCAATTCCAGTTTAAAATATGTACTTGATTTTTGATTTATGTTGATGTTTAAAATAAATTAAGATGAATTATACTTATGTGTTTAGTTTTATTAGATTTTATTAAACTTGCTTAAGTACTTGGGAAGCATTTGCTTAGACAGTTGAAAAGCTTAACAATTTGAATATGGTACTTTGGTAAGTTCAGTTTAAAATATTTAAGGGAGTTAATAAGTTATTAACTTATTAAATTGGACCAAACATGAATCGAAGTTCTCCTTAGTGAACATTAAAATTTGCCAAATTGTAAGTAGAATCATAGGATTTTATTTTTAATTTTTTAAATGTTTATTTACTTTTGAGAGACAGAGAGCAGGGAAGGGGCAGAGAGAGAGGGAGACACCGAATCTGAAGCAGGCTGCAGGCTCCAAGCTGTCAGCACAGAGTCTGACGTGGGGCTTGAACCCACGAACCGCGAGATCATGACCTGACCTGAAGTCGGATGCTTAACTAAATGAGCCACCCAGACACCCAGAATCATAGGATTTTAAAATTGAACATGAAAATTTAAGAAAAAAACTTTGTCATTTTAACAAATTTAATATTAATTTGTGAGAAGAAAATAGTAGCCATGCTATAAAAAAATCCTTTTTTATTTTATTTTATTTTATTTTTTAATTTTTTTTTCAACGTTTATTTATTTTTGGGACAGAGAGAGACAGAGCATGAACGGGGGAGGGGCAGAGAGAGAGGGAGACACAGAATCGGAAACAGGCTCCAGGCTCCGAGCCATCAGCCCAGAGCCTGACGCGGAGCTCGAACTCCCGGACCGCGAGATCGTGACCTGGCTGAAGTCGGACGCTTAACCGACTGCGCCACCCAGGCGCCCCCCAAAAAATCCTTTTTTAAAACGTTTATTTATTTTGAGAGAGAGAGCACAAGTGAGCAAGAGCACAAATGGGGGAGGGGCAGAGAGAGGGAAAGAGAATCCCAAGTGGGCTCTGAGCCGGCAGTGAGAACACTTAATCCACTGAGCCACCCAGGCGCCCCCAAAAAAATCCTTTTTTAAAACGTTTATTTATTTTGAGAGAGAGAGCACAAGTGAGCAAGAGCACAAATGGGGGAGGGGCAGAGAGAGGGAAAGAGAATCCCAAGTGGGCTCTGAGCCGGCAGTGAGAACACTTAATCCACTGAGCCACCCAGGCGCCCCCATATTTCTCCATTTATGATTGGAATGTTATGCCATGTGGCTCAATCAGTTAAGCATCCCACTGTTGATTTTGGATCAGATCATGATCTCACAATTCCTGAGATGGAGCTGAGTTGGGATGGAGCCTGCTCGGGATTCTCTCTCTCCTTCTCTCTGCCCCTCCCCCACTTGTGCTTGTGCTTGCTCACTTGAGCTCTCTCTCTCAAAATAAATAAATACACTCAAAAAAAAAAAAAGCATCTTAAAAAAAATCTTTAATGTGCTCAAAGCTGTCCCACCCCAAACCTCTCACCTTCGTATCCTCAGAGCCTGCAGCTGCATCTGGCTCTCAGAGGCAGCTGAATGAATGTTTGCTGAACGGGTTGAAATTGAGGTTAGTACTTAAAATGGGGAGAGTGGTGCTCAAAGTGGGGTGAGAGATGACTTAGACTGTGATTGCTTTAGAGTGGTGCCAGATGCTGTCCAGGTAGCTCTTACTTAACTAGAGGAATTTGGGGTCAAATGAAGGACTCATCAGTCATTTCAGTCAAGGAAAGTGATTTATACATTAAGGGAGTTATTTCTAGCATCAGTAGTTGTCCTTGATTTCTAGACCAACCCTTTTACCTTGTGACTCAGACACAAAGACTTGAATCCCTCTGGGTGGGAGTTTGTGCTAACAAACTGTTGCAGGGCTGTAAGATCACCTGGTTCATTTGCTTGATGGCTCATTTGGTCTCTTAGTTTTCTTTAACTTGGAAATTTTCCAGGTTTTTTTTTTCTTTTTCTTTTTTTGTCTTTCCCAGCCTTAATATGTTTAAAGAGGCAAGACCCTCATCTCCACCCTCATTCATTGCTAGAAACTTACAACTTACCTAATGATCACTATTAGTCGATTGATAGTCTTTGTTTAAACACCTTTAGTGACAGGAAACTGTTACAACGGCTCTGGAGCCAAACTGTGAAGTTCTAATCCTCCCTCAGTCTCATGACCTTGGGCAACCAAAGTACTTACTCATTACTAGCATTAGAAAATGTAACAGATTCATTTCTATTATCTAATGTGGACTGTATTTCTATATTCAGATTTCTCCAATATTCCCAACAATGTTCTTTGTAGCTGTTTTTTTTTTTTAAATGTTTTTTAATGTTTATTTACTTTTGAGACAGAGAGACCGAGCTTGGGCGGGGGAGGGGCAGAGAGAGAGGGAGGCACAGAAGCCGAATCAGGTTCCAGGCTCTGAGCTGTCAGCACAGAGCCCGATGTGGGGCTCGAACTCACAAACTGTGAGATCATGACCTGAGCCGAAGTCGGACGCCCAGCCGACTGAGCCACTCAGGGGCCCCTATAGCTGTTTTTTTTTTATCAAACCAAAATTCAAGAAAATATTTTGCCTTATGTTTCCTTTAACATAGTCTGTATTAATCCAGTGGATGCAATTTCCTTTACTCCAGAATAATTTCTCTGCTTATTTTATTTTTTCTTTTCCCACTTTGACATTTTTCAAGAGCCCATGAAAGGGCGGGCCTACCCTGGCCAACTCCATCTTGTTCTGTGTCCTTCACCTTGACCATACCTCCTCCCCTTGAGTAACCTCCCGCTCACCTGCCTAACAGGACTCGGACCCTTCCCCAGCCAATCGGCTGAGGCCACAGCCATTACCTCACCAACTGCCCCTAGGCCCCAATAAAACCTTTGTCCTTTTGAAACTCTCTTTCCGGTATCTCACCGCTACGTTGGTGCAGGTAGGGGATTGAGCTGGAGCTAGCTCGAATAAAGGCTCTTTTGCTTGTACATCGGACTCGGCTCCCTGGTGGTATTTGGGGATCACGAATTCTGGGCATAACACCCAGACAGGAGGTTTTGCAGAACATCCTTAATTTGGTTGTGTGTGAACATGAATTTTTTTGACAGCTCTGAATTCTGAGAAGTCCTTCCTGAAATTTTGTTGTCATTTCTACCCATTGATGCTAATTTTAACTCTTCAAAGAAAATAAAAGTAATCTGCATGGTAATTATTTGTTGAAAAACAATGAATGAATGTTAATGCGCTTTCAGTAAAAATATCCAGGGGTTGAGTAATAGACTTGTGGTGTCTGGGAGCTCAGAACATGGTGCTCATCTGAGCCAGAGTATTATTCTCTGTTTAGGTGTTGGGTCCAGCAAACCACCTGGTTGCATTCATAGTGGAGGGAAACAAAAAACAATCTTAAACAAAAAAGGTTGTAACATATGGCATCTGTTGCAATTTTCTTCTAGTTAAGACACAGGAGAATTCTGCTTGGAAAAAGGGAAGAGATGTGTGTGCCCCAGAAGTGAGGTGGAACAGTTTGTAACTCTAGTAGCTACAAATAGTGCCAGGAAGGTTTATAAAAAAGATTTCAGCTTTTTTTAGTTTGTTAAAGAGAAAAGCATACTACTTATATTTGGTCTTATTAGAATCAAACATCATGCTTTCAAATTTACATTTCTAGTGCACGTTATTGGCAAGCAGTTTACTGATTCATACTAATAGGAATGTACCTGAAGATCTCAAAGTCTGAAGGAACATTCTTGATAAAAACAAATACTCCATGGGGCGTCTGGGTGGCTCAGTCGGTTAAGCCTCCAACTCTTGATTTTGGCTCAGGTCAGATTTTGGTCAGATCTTGCGGTTTGGTTCATGAGTCTGAGCCCCTGTGGAGCCTGCTTGGGATTCTCTCTCCCTCCCTCTCTCTCTGCCCCTCCCCTGTCTCTGCACAAAACAAAACAAACAAATACTCCATGAGTTTGGCAGTATCCCTCAGGAGCTGGGAATGAATTAAGTTAATACACAATTACTGAACACTCTGAGCTAAGCCCTCAGAAAATTTAATCTACAGTTTGAGAATGAGGCTTAACCACCCAGGATGAAATGAAAGGCAAATGAAAGGAAAAGGCCTAAACACTTGCTTAGTGGAAAAGGTGTCCCAAAGCAGAATGTGGGTGATTTCCAAGTGAAATGTAAAGACTGGGGCTGTCAGAGAGAGGCAGAGGAAGGGGCGGTGATATGGAAGTCAACGTTGCCTTTAACTTTGAGAAAGTTCATTGAATGTCTTTCCACATAGATTAAAACAGGAGCATTGGAGTCAATGACTTCCCCTACTAATGCTTTTGAATTCCATGACTCTTGAGAAAGCTCTGTGAAGGAGGCATTTGTCGTGGATAAGATCTGGTGGGGGTGGGAAGACTTGCAATAGGTGCAAATAACCGACCTCCTGCTCTTTAAATAAATGACGTTAGTGGCACCACCTCTGCCACTGTCATCCCTGATGGACGGCCTATGAGGTGTCTGTCTTGGGGATAAGAAGAAGTGTTTTGTATCGTATTTATATCGTGTGTGGATGCAGGGAAAAGATTGATTTAAATCAGTGTTAGGGCTTTCATTCTGTTCTGCGGTGGGAGATTTCTAGATTCTACTCATCAGTACTTTAATTTGACAAATCATGTCCTCCCAGATCATAAATTGGATTTCAGCATGGTCCTCACCCAGATCTCTTAGCTGTCAGGAGTCCTCTCTGGATTAGTTGAACTCCCATCCTTTGGTAGTTCAATGCTGGGTACCTAGTTGATAAAATTAACCAAAGAGCCACCAAACATAGTTTCTCTACATTCACAGGATCACCTCTCTTTAGCTATCTCCACTGCCAAAGACGTTGATCCCCTTCAGTAATATCTTTTGCCCACATTGGTTCACCAGTTCCTTTCCCACTGCCACGCATTTTTGGATGACAATCTTCATTGATACAATCTGTTGAAAGCTATGAACTCTCACAATGGGGGCGGGCGGTGGGGGAAGCACATACGTGTGCTTATCATATTAATTTGTATAAAATTTCAGAGATTTATTATAAACCCTTATTTTAAACTGCTCATGAAATAAATTTTTTTTTGTTGTTAAGCCCAATGTGAAAAAAGAATAAAATTGCCTTATTACATGATTCAATTCACTAATTTCCTCCAAACTTCAGAATGGTATGGTCTCAGGGATGTGGTTGTGTCACAATTTCTGTCTGGCTGATTTCACTTACAACATACACATTATAATCCGTTTGCAAACCCAGCTGCAGGAATAGAAGACTCATTTATCTGAGTCAGGTTGTGTCTTCTATTCTGTGTTCCGTAGTCTTTCACTCATTTGTTTTTCTTTTGTTGCTGTAACATTTATAATTGCTACTTCGTTTGCACAGTTTCACCTGTCGGGTGCATTTTAATCATAGGGCAGGGGCCTACGATCTTTGTTCCTTCCACAGGATCTTTGTTCCTTCCACAAAGGAGAGGCCACCTCTATCCCCTATCCTGGGGTGTGGTAAGTCAGTGACGCTGCCATGTCTTGAGTCACAAAGGTCATTTTGTTGGTCAGTTTCTTTAGGGAAAATAGGTAATAAGAACTTCCTATAAGAGTTTTGAGCTTTTTTGTTTTAATTTAGGTTTATTTATTTACTTGTTTACATAGAGGGAAAGAGAAAGAGAGAATGTGAGCGTGTGTATGACCAGGGAAGGGGACAGAGAGAGAGAGAGAGAGAGCGCACGATCGAGCAGGGGAGGGGCAGAGAGAGAGGGAGAGAGAGAATCCCAAGCAGGCTCCGTGCTGTCATCCCAGAGCCCAATGCACAGCTTGATCCAGTGAACCATGAGATCATAACCTGAACAGAAACCAAGAGTCAGATGTTTAACCACTGAGCCACACAGGCACCATGAGGTGGTTTTTTTTTTTTTTTTTTTTTTTTTTTTTTTTAATGTTTACTTTTGACAGAGACAGAGTGGGAGCATGAGCTGGGGAGGGGCAGAGAGAGAGAGGGAGACACAGAATCCAAAGTAAGGCTCCAAGCTCTGAGTTGTCAGCACAGAGCCTGATGTGGGGCTCAAACTCACGGACCGTGAGATCATGACCTGAGCCGAAGTCGGACGCTCAACAGACTGAACCACTCAGGCGCCCCAGGCACCATGAGTTTTGAACTTTTTATATAGTTCTCCAACTACCATGTATAACCTATGCTTTTGCTGACTTAAAAAGAAATTCAGCTTGCTCATTCATGAATCTATGTCAAATTTGTTTTCCTTGGCTTCTTTCCTGCTACCCCTAGTTACCATTTTCTCTCTCTTAAATGAGTAGCACTGGAATCAGCCTCCTGTCTGTCTTCCAGTTTAGCCAAAGGCAAAGTCTGGGCTTGGTGCCTCCTACGCTGTGTTCAGGAGAATCTGTCCTCCTGATAGAGAGAGGGGGTAGCCTCTGACCCTGAGAAGAAAACCTGAATCAGCTCAGGAGTTCTGAGTTTCCTCATCCAAAGCCCTTTTTATTTGAGTGGAGGCTTTGGGAAGGGGTTTCCCTTCCTCTTTCCTGTTTTGCCCTAGGCTATCATTACTTTGTTGCCTATTTAGACCGATTCTCCCAGGCAGTTTGGCATTGTTCAACATCTTCCTCTCCTAAAGTTCAGCTCTACATTTTTTTAGTAGCCTCCAGCCATTAAAAAGGTGGAGCTAGGGGACACTGGGGTGGCTCATTCTGTTAAACATTCCACTTCAGCTCAGGTCATGGTCTTGCAGTTTGTGAGTTCGAGCCCCGTGTCTGGCTCTGTGCTGACAGCTCAGAACCTGGAGCCTGCTTCAGATTCTGTGTCTTCTTCTCTCTCTGCCCCTCCCCTGCTCACTCTCTCTCTCTCTCTCTCTCTCTCTCTCAAAATAAATAATAAACATTAAAAAAAAAAAAAAGGTGTAGCTAGCTTCTCTGAAGCTTCATCTGAAAATCTGTTCTCATTGGTCAGTGACAATTTTAGACTCAGAATTTGGGTGTCTGTTTACATGTGGTATGGACTTTATCCAAACTTGTAAGCTCAAATAGTGGGATTCCCAGAATCCCAGAGTCCCAGAAATGGAGGGACCTAAAATAGCACTGGCGCTAAGTTTTTTTTTTTATGTTACAGATAAAAGATTTGAGACCCTAGACTTGTTAAAATAACATAGCAAGATTTGAAAATGGAATGCAGTTTTCAAAAATGATATGGTTTTCATTGGCATTTATTCTTTAGCTCAAAATGAAAACATAATGAGTCTTGCAGGAAAATATCCACATTCAGATGAAAACATAATGAGTCTTGCAAAAAAAAAAAATCCACATTCAACAGTTGTTTTCCAGGAAAGATAATTTTGGGAATTAAAAAGCTTTAAAATGTATTTACTGTGACATCAGGTATCAAATAGAAACTCCCAAAGAAGTCTCACAGAAGTTGCTAAATGATTTGTGATATTTACCGTAGATACCCCTTGCTTCACCAAGCTTGAGTCTAGGAAGGGCAGTCAAGGATGGGATCACAGCCACAAGGCATCAGAAACTCAAGCCCCAACCTACAGGAATCAGTGGGGTCATAGTTCATCTCTGGTCCTCCAGGAGGCGTCCACAGTGTCCCCTACTCTGGGCAGCAGGCTATTGATTTACTGCCCCAGTGTTAGCTGTTTAACACTGTGGCCCAGAAAGGCTGTCCCTTCCTCTGCTTGTGTTGTGTTCAGCATTTCCTTCATAAATGCAGAACTTGCCACTCTCTCTCTCTCTTTTTTTTTTTTTTTAGAAATTGCCGGTTTTTACTGGCTCCATATAAAGATACCTTGATACTTCTTTTAGCTTTCTCTCCCAAGATCTTGATAATGTCAGAGCATTGTTGAATGGCATTGATTAGAGTAATTTCAAAATACCGCTCCCCACGAGGCACCAGCAGTATCCAGGTTCCCCACACCAGCAAATTCTTTCCTTGAGGTCAGTGACTCACTTCACTGTCTTGCCCGCCCCCGCCCCCCCCCCCCCATCGGCTTCTTCCATATTCCCCACCCTGAAAGGGAGCACTCTCAGCAGCTTGACACACAAGGCCGCTTGGTAATCTCTTATTTTGTCTTCTCTGGCCTCATATCCCAAAGCTATTGTCCACACCACTGCCTACCCTTTGCTCCAGCATCAGTCAATCGTCCTTATTTATGGATTCCATATTTATAAATTTGCCGGCTCTATGAAATACTGGTAACCTAAGTCATACTTGGGACACTTTGGTGGTTGTTGTGGGCATGCATGTGCACAGAGTGGTGAAGAATTTGAGTTGCCCCAAGTGCTCGTTCCCAGCTGAGGTCAAACAGGGTGATATTCTGCTTTCTTGTTTCAACTGTCATTCTGTAAATAAGTGTCCTTCTCATGGTTTATTTGGTGCCACATTTTCTGTATTTTTGTGCTATTTGTTGTTGATTTCACTGTTTAAAATGGCTCCCAAGCATAATGCTCAAGTGCTGTCTAGTATTCCTAAGTGCAAGAATTTCCTTATGGAGAAAATATATATAAGGTAAGATTTGTCTAGGCATGAGCTATAGTGCTCTTGGCTGTGGGTTCAGTGTTCATGAATCAATGATTCTTTTTTTTTTTCACATTTATTTATTTTTGAGAGACAGAGACAGAGTATGAACAGGGGAGGAGCAGAGAGAGAGGGAAACACAGAATTTGAAGCAGGCTGCAGGCTCCGGGCTGTCAGCACAGAGCCGGACGTGGGGCCCGAACTCACAAACCGCGAGATCATGACCTGAGCTGAAGTTGGACACTTAACCGACTGAGCCACCCAGGCACCCCTTTAATTTGATATTTAAAGCCATTTTATCGAGGTGTAATTGACACACAAAAGTTGTACATAATTAATCTATACAACTTGATGAGTTTGGACATAAATATATACCCATGAAAACATCACCACCATCTATGCCATAAATACTCCATCACCTGCAAAAGTTTCCTCCCACCCTCTTTATTTATTATTATTAATTACTATTTTAAATCTTAAATCAATGAGATATCACCTCACACTAGTCAGAATGGATAAAATTAACAACACAGGAAACAACAGATGTTGGTGAGAATATGGAGAAAGGGGAACCCTCTTACACTGTTGGTGGGAATGCAAACTGGTACTAGTTTTGATTAAATAACGTGTCTTTAAACAGAAACACTGATAAAAGAAGGATAAGTGTTGATCGGTTGATGAAAATATTATGACTAGAGGCATGTAGGAATCTAACCCTGTATTTTCCCCTAGGAAGGAGCAATGGTTCAGTATTTGCTAATTCAGTGTTTGCAGAGACTTTATAGAACATAACAGATGCAAATGACTGTAAGTGAAATATAGTAGTCCCTCCTTATTTGTGGTTTTGCTGTCCGACATTTCAGTTTCCCTCAGTTAACTGCAGTTTGGAAGTAGAGGAGTGTTGTTCTGACGTATATTCAGAAGGTCAAGAGTGGCCTAAACCTAGGTCTCACGTAGGCATTCACTCACCTATGTCATTCACTTACCTCATCTCATCACGTAGGCATTTTATCCTTTCACATCCTCATAAGAAGAAGGGATAGTACAACACAATGAAATATTTAGAGAGAGAGACCGCATTCACATAACTTCTAACTGTTCTATTTTGTTATTAGTTGTTGTTAATCTCTTACTGTGCCTAATTTTTAAATTGAACCCTATTATAGGTGTGTGTGTATAGGAAGAAACAGTATACGTAAGGTTCAGTACTACCCATGGTTTCAGGCACCTACTGGGGGGTCTTGGAACTTAGCCCCGTGGCCAAGGGAACTGCTGTCTTTGCAATTCTTTAAATACTTCCAAGTATTTAAATACTCCACCTAGCACCTGCCCCTGAGGCTGTCTTGCATCTACGGGTCTGGAAGCTTTTCTCTCCAGCTCCTCAATCTGCCAGCCCCCTTTCATCCTTCAACTGGTAATTCATTGATTCATTTGTCTCTTTGCTTAGAGTGTGCTTCATCCATGACCCATTGTGTGTATTCAAATAAATTATTTGCAGCTGAATTTAAAAGATAATTTCAAGGGGAAGCAAAATCTTAGGTATGCAGGTGGAGCTAATGTGGAAGGAGGGGCAGTCCTGTAGCTTGGCTTTGGCCTGAGGTACTTGTCTTGGGGAGGAGAAGGTTGGGTTGATAAGGTAGGCTTCTTTTCTTCCTTAGTTTTGGGTAAATTCCCACATCCTCTTACAGTTTCTTCTGCCTCTTTGGAGTTGGCTCTGATTTGGAGAAATTTGAATGATTTATGATGGAAAATACTTGAGAACAAAATATATTACCATGAATATATGTAGAAAACCTCAGATACCTGGCCGAACATTTCCAGGGGGAGAAAAAGAGATAGAAAAGCCTCAAAAACACAGAGATAAGTGGGTTCATAGAAAGCAGCCACACGTCCCACCATCCCGCCTGAATCCTAGGAAGCAACAAAGCCCTTAGTTGGAGCTATAGGATGCAATAATGTGGTTGGAGGGGGGTGGGGTATGAATCTTGTTCTCCTATTAGAGCATATAGAGGTGGTAGGACTTCAGAGCAGAAATGGCCACAGCGATTGTTGAGCCTGAAGGGGCCTTAGTAGCCTCCTAGAGTCACCTGCACCACACTGTGGGACATAACTGCAGAATGACTACCATAGATAGAGAAGCAGAGCAAGGCATGTATCATCCCTGAAGGGACCATGATGTTGAGAATGAGGCATGTGTTTTCAACAAGCAGGTGGCTGATGGGATGTGCACTTAACTGTTATGGATTGCTGGTGTGTTCAGATGCCATCAATTGTCATACTGTTCCTTTTCTTCAAAATATGCCTCCCCTCTCCCTGGACTTAGGCACAACGCTACAGAACTACAAATTCACGGAGATAGTTTCTGCCACCCCAGTAGAATGGAGAATTTACATAGAAAAATCACAAAAGCTTTGGCACATTTCTTTTTTTTTCTTTTTTAAATATAGTTTATTGTCAAATTGGCTTTCATACAACACCCAGTGCTCATCCTAACAAGTGCCCTCCTCAACTGGGCACATTTCTTACAATACAGACACTCCATACTCTGGGCCAGGATGTCCAACTTCATCTTCTGCCCCTTCCTGACGTCTGGTCCAATGCCTGACATCCCATAGGTGGTCAATAGGAACCAAGGAATGGGTACAAAGAACACATACCTGTTCATGAAATCCTGGAAAACTGACATTAGAGGACACCCCTTGGGGCCTAAGCCATACCATAATTGGGAGACACCATTAGTTGTTTACACAGTATCTATTCCCTCCTTCATGGGGCTGATGTGCTCATCTCTAGGTGACAACCATTACTGGCTAATCCAATCAAGAAGTGCTGTTTTCCCTGCTTTCTCAGCCTATCTTACAGCTCTGATGAGCCTATGATTCTGCTGGTTATTCCCAGATACCAATAAGGTAAGGGTTTATGTCCAGAGTGTCTTCTGGGAAGTCTCATACTTTACTGATAAAAGGGACACAAGTATTAGGTGCAACACCTATTTCCACTTTTTTCTGACACTCCTTTCCTAAAAACGTTGTGTTAGCAACCTTTTCACAACCAAGAGCAGAAATTCAATAGAATTGTAGAATACTAGCTCTGACATTGTTGAACTGCTGAACCAAAGCCAGAAGCTGTCTATTTCCAGACTGTTATGTGATTAAATAAACAGTTGCTTAGGCCACTGTTAAGTATCCTGTTACTTAAAGCCAAATGATACACTAATAACAGATTAAAGAAGCTAAATATAAGACAAAGAAATTAAGTACAAGTTTACATAGTAGGTAGTCCCTGTGTTTTTCCTCAGAAGGGTTTTTGAGTGATGGTCTTTCTAAAGGAAGTGAAGAGACATGGGAAGATATTAGTCGGGAGAGGATACCTGGTGCTGAAGTCACAGAGGAAGCCCAATTTCTCAGTATGTTAACACTATGAGACTAAGGTCAATGAACTACTGCCCACAGCCTGTTTTTGTCAATAACATAACCTCAGCACTGTGGTAAAGCCAAGAGACTGACAAATGCCGTTAGACTATTAGTTCCTCAAAGCTCCTGGCCACATGTGGCTCTTTCAATTTAAATTAATTAGAACTAACATAAAGTAATTCTGTTCTTCAGTTGCTGTCCAATATGGTAACCACTAGTCACACTCTTCCAAGTGCTCAGTAGCCACATGGCTAGTGACTAATGTGTTGGACAGTGTAGATATAGAACATTTTCATCATCATAGAAAGCTTGGTTGGACAGCATTGCTTTATAACAGGGATTGGCAAAATTTTTTTTTTTTTTTTTTTGTAAAAGTCTAGGTAGTATATATTTCAGGCTTTGCAGACCAAGAGGACAAACTGAAGATACCTTGTGTCTCTGTGGCAGCTACTCGACTATTCAAAAGCAGCCACAGATGCTGTATTCACAAGTGGGCATGGCCACATTTCAGTAAAACTATTTGAAGATTAGTCTCTGGGCCTATTTGCTGACCCCTAATTTAAAGTGGCAGCTACTTTAGGGGCATACTTTTAGTGGCAGCTACTGAGGGTGGCTCAGTCAGTTGAGCATCTGACTTTGGCTCAGGTCATGATCTTGCAGTTTGTGAGTTCAAGCCCTGCATCTGGCTCTGTGCTGACAGCTTGGAGCCTGGAGCCTGCTTCAGATTCTGTGTCTCCCTCTCTCTGCCCCTCCCCTACTCATGCTCTATTTCTCTGTCTCTCTCGCTCTCTCTCAAAAATAAATAAAAACGGGGGCGCCTGGGTGGCGCAGTCGGTTAAGCGTCCGACTTCAGCCAGGTCACGATCTCGCGGTCTGTGAGTTCGAGCCCCGCGTCAGGCTCTGGGCTGATGGCTCAGAGCCTGGAGCCTGTTTCCGATTCTGTGTCTCCCTCTCTCTCTGCCCCTCCCCCATTCATGCTCTGTCTCTCTCTGTCCCAAAAATAAATAAAACGTTGAAAAAAAAATTAAAAAATAAATAAATAAAAACATTAAAAAAATTTCAAGTGTTAGCTACTTCGATGTTGGGATTTCTTTGTGACCTCAATATTAACTGTCCTAGTTTGATTAATATTCTTATCCCAGCTGGGTAGTCAATAGAATGCACCTTTCATATCATTCTAAACATTTTACACAAAACAATATCAAAATAGCTTAGAATAAATGTAAATAAATAGAGCTTAAGGTTTCTTTTTTGGGTTAAAAAATACCCCTGCTTTCAGCACAATTTCCAAATTCTTCATCTCTGGTTCTCTCCTCAAATACTAATATCTTGATGATGAACCAGGTGCCCCATGGAGCATGTTGAGGGCTTACAGCTGGCACAAGGGACCAAAACAATTCCATAAGAAGTACAAATATCGTCTTGATTTAGGCCAATCTGATTTCTTTTATCTGCTGAATCAATCATTTGCAGGGCCGCCAATAGACCTCCCAGAATGCAGAACTGGGAAGCAGAAGTAGTAAATATTAACTAGCTTTCTGACCCCAGGCAAATAATTCACATGATCAAGCTTGTGTATTCCAATTTTATCTTCTAGCTCTTAAAGGTTCTGTTAGAGGTCTGTGCCTAATTATCCAGAAGAATTACCTAAAGAAGCCACCCACCAGGTGCACTCTTTTTGTTAGATTATATCGCCCTCTTCTGGATGCATTCTGTGTCTGCACTGTGATTTCTTTTGCAGCGCACCTGCTGGGCTTTGCTTCATTTAATTTAGCGCTGCCAATTGCTCAGGCCACGCTCTTCTGCATTATCATGTGATGAGCTGCGGCATTTCATTCATGAACAATAGAGACAAGTGTAGAGGGGGAATTAAAAAGTCTCTTCACTTCTGTTATTTTATTAAAATAAAAAAGCCATCTAAACCACAGAATTTTAGTTACAAAAGACCTTAGCATGCCCCAAATTTCAAATACTATATACTGGTTTCAAATATATAATTACATTGTGAGAATATAAAAACACAGGCAGGAATGACATAGCCAGCTTCAGGATTGAGCTTGCTAATGGAGAGGGAGGGAGGTAAATCAGGAATGGGGAATTTTTATCTCTAAAGTTTTATCTATTTAAAAGAAGGATCTGGGTGGCTCAAGTCGGTTAAATGTTTGACTCTTGATTTTGGCTCAAAACATGATCTCATGGTTTGTGAGTTCAAGCCCTGAGTCAGACTCTGTGCTGAAAGTGTGGAGCCTGCTTGGGATTCTCTGTCTCCCTCTCTCTCTGCCCTTCTCCCCTTTATGCTCTCTCAAAAATAAATAAATAAGTTTTTTTTAAAAAAGTCTTTAAAAAGAAGGATCTGAGGACAATGTGGTAAAATATTTATGTAACTGCTGAGCTTCGTGGCATAGATACCACAACGTGATTTTATGTTCTCACACCACTTTTTTTTTTCACATGTGCATATGAAAATCTCTCTTTCCTACCCCAGAAGGTATTTTGGACAGATTCTGGAGCTTTTGTTGTAACTTTTAGGTATTCATTCATAGTCTACTTTATGTATGTACGTATGTATGTATATATATATGTATGTATGTATGGATTTAAGATAGAGCAAAAGAGCGAGAACAGGAGAGAAGGGCAGAGGAGGGAGAGAGAGAATCTTAAGCAGGCTCCACACTGAACACAGAGCCAGACGTGGGGTTTGATCCCATGATCCTGAGACCATGACCTGAGCTTGGAATCAAGAGCTAGATGCTCAACCAACTGAGTCACTCAGGTGCTCCCATGGTCTGCTTTAAAAGTTTTTAAAAAGCCCAGTGTAAACCAAAGCTTTAATCTCTCCTTCAAGCACCCTTCACCGTGCTTGGTGCCTGGACTTAACAGTCTCAGAAACTTGTGGTGTCAGCCTCTTCTTTTTCTTACTCTGTGCTGTCCCTTGATTAGAGGGACAGCACAGAGCTGCACACACACACACACACACACACACACACACACAGGAAGCAGTGGTGGGAAGGAGAGGTCAGGATGCAGTTTGCAATTTGGGTTGGTGCCCTCTGGTTGTGGCAGGTGCCCATATGATGTGGGGGAACATCTCGGGTTATTTGGAGACTTCTCAATGAGAGAACTTCCCACTGTTTCTTTGTCTGACACTACTTTCTGCGTATGCGTCTGGTGGTACACTCCACACTGAGCCTTGGTGTTGGGGTCACCTAGCCCAGGTAGGTTGACCTTCAGGATGGGGTTGTTTCCAGATGCCACAAGGCTCACTGTCTTCCACAAGGCCCTTTCGGGCTATACGGGTCATACCTCTGTCTTATCATTTCCCAACTCTCTCTTGGAGGTTCCTGCTCCTCCCTTGGCCATGAGGGACAGCACAGCCACCTTCTTGCCTTTACCAGTCTCTCTGTCTTCTAGACTTCAGGAACTCATGGCAATCTCTCTTTGGAAGCTGAACCTACCCACTTTTGGAGTGAGGAAGTGGGGGAACCTAACACCCATGGAGAGAGATAGGAGGGAGCTCAGACTTTTGACCATGCTTTCCATGGGGATCCTCTCTGCCAATCTTAAGGACTCTTTGCCCTCTCTTTTACAGCCTGGTTGGGTGTCTGCACCGTTGCCAAAACCTAATTCCAGATGGCAGATTGTTCTAGAATCTTGTACCTATAATTGCCAGCCATAGGCATGGGTGTCTTTGCTCCTCAGAGCTGGTTTTACCTGTGGGCCTCCTTTTTGTCTAGGCCTTTTTGGATGAGCCTAGTTCAAAGGTCTGTCAATACATTTGTGAAGCTTGGGTTTTTAGGTACATGATAATTATTATAGTACTTTTAATTTTCACTTTATAGAAATATGTCTTCATATAATTTAAGAAGTTATTCTAATCTACCCACTGTATTCTACAAATGAAGAAACTAAAACCCAGATAGGCTAAAGTCATCTTCTGCAAATCACACAACCAGAGTCAGAACCCATATGATATCCAGCCTTGATGACTACTATGCCATTTACCCAAAGCACAGAAAGTATAGTGCTCAGTGTCGTTTGGAATTTACGTGAGTGTGAGGTTACAAATATTCTTAGTTTAGTTAATATCAAGGGGTTTAGTTGTCAGAGTATTCTCAGAGGGCATCAAGTCAGAGGTAACATTCTGAAATTTGGGAATATCAGGGATCTTAAACATTTTCTAAGGAATAACAGTATCCTTACAAATAGTTCCAAGTCCTGAGTCCACACACACACACACACACACACACACACACACACACAATGACTTGTTGAAACTGAAAACATATTGTTCCAATTATCTGATGATTTTGGTAATTAACAATTAAGTCTATCCTCATTTTATAAAAAGTAAACATGTGTAAGTCATGGTACAATGCTGAGTTCATTAACCACTTTGTTTTGTCATTGAAAATATAAACAACCATCTTCTGTCTTCCTGGAATTGTTTTCACAAATGTCTCCATCCATTTGTCCACCCATCTATCCAACAAACATTTATGTAGAGCCTAGAATGTCTATCTCCTTCCTGTCTCCAGCCCTGACAATCTTCTTTATGAAACACATTCCACCCAAGGGTCAGCTTGCTTGATCAAACTAACCACCAATGATAAGTTTGTCTCTGCTATTCTCTGCCAAAAGGGAACTTCAAGTTGCTTGGGTCTGTTTTAGGGTCAGTGATGAGAATGGACCTAAATTGTGAGGATAGTTCAGAAAGCCTTTGGAAATTTGGAGGTGCACCCAAGTGTAATATTAGGGAGTTCTGATCATGTTTCACTTCTGCCCCACTCCTATTGCTTTATTCTTGCTAGTTTCACTGATTTCTTTCTTTTTTCTTTTTTTTTGGTTAAATGTTTATTTTTGACAGAGAGAGAGAGAGCATGAGGAGGGGAGGGGCAAGAGAGAGTGAAACAGAAGATCTAAAGCAGGCTGTGGGCTAACAGCAGAGAGACTCTTGTGGGACTCGAACTCACAGTGAGATCATGACCTAAGCCTAATGCTTAACCAACCGAGCCACCCACGCACCCCACACTGATTTCTTTTCTGATGCACTGTTTGTGTCTTCTTGCCTGTAAATAGATATGCCTGGCAATGAGGAGGTGAATGTGGCACTGGCCAGGAGTATATGATGTGTGTGTGAGTATGTATGCATATGTGTGCAGGAAGCCCAGAGTTCCAATTTTTAAATTTTTTTTTCAACGTTTATTTATTTTTTGGGGGACAGAGAGAGACAGAGCATGAACGGGGGAGGGGCAGAGAGAGAAGGAGACACAGAATCGGAAACAGGCTCCAGGCTCTGAGCCATCAGCCCAGAGCCTGACGCGGGGCTCGAACTCACGGACCGCGAGATCATGACCTGGCTGAAGTCGGACGCTTAACCGACTGTGCCACCCAGGCGCCCCGAGTTCCAATTTTTAAATAAGGTACATAGAGAAAAATCTTCTTCCTTTAGTGAATCTTCAAAGAGGTGGAAGTTCAGAATGATGCTTCACAGCAAATCTACATTGTCAAACATGATTTTTAGGATTTTTAAGTTTAAGAATGTCTTTGTGTTATTTGAAGTCTCCTCTGCGGTTTAATTGTGTATTAAGATAAATAATATTCTTTTACTTAGGAGAACAACTTCCTTCAGTTCACTGGTGAAGAGAGAATAAATACTTGGAAATTTCCAGTCTCTTGCCAAGAGTTTGTAAGCATGAAGAATGTGTGCACATTTTGCAGGAGTAGTGGGCTATAGGAAGAGAGTGGGCTGCAGAGGGAAAGCGCAGATGGATGCTTAGGGCAACCCTTTTAAACCACTGTTTTGTGGTGAGGTCACCATGGGACAAGGACAGGTCCTTAGTTTTGCTCCTCACAAGTGCAGTTTTGTGAGTGTGGAGTACAAAACTCTGTGTGTGTGTGTGTGTGTGTGTGTGTGTGTGTGTGTGTGTGTACAGTGTTAATTCTATTAAGATCCCATGGAATTAGTTTTTTTGTGAAAATCAGTTTGAGAAAATTCTGGTCTAGGTAATTAAAATGGTTAATTGTAATCAAATCATTTTCTTTCTGGGATGATGCCAAACATTCCACGAGGTTTTCAGAATCTCCCTCCTCTGGTCTTCTTCAACATCCTGTTTATATAAGTCTAAATGATATAAATAATTGGTATTATGCAGCTTACATTGTGGTCTCCTTGTTGAGATTTAGAAGATCTTCTTTTCCCTACATGAGATGTGGGAAGCGTCTCATCCTCAGTGGTAATAGTGGGGTACTCCTGTAGATAATTCATCTCATTTTTATACTCATATTTACTGGCTTCTCATATGGAGGGTATAGTGGGTTAAATAGTGTCTTCCAAAAATTCATGTCCACCTGGAACCTTAGAATGTGACCTTATTTGGAAATAGGTCTTGGCAGATGAAATTAGTTATGGATCTTGAGATAAATACATCCTGGACTTAATCCACTAAATCATTCACTTAATTTACCAGATCCAATAATTGGTGCCTTTATAGAAAAAAGAAGAAGGAGGTTTAGATAATGGACAGACAACAGAGAAGACAGCCCCATGAAGACAAGGGGCCGAGAATGGAGTGGCATAGCTACAAGCCAGAGGACACCAAGCATTGCTGGGGCCACCAGAAGCTGGAAGAGTCAAGGAGGTTCTTCCTTAGAACTTTCAAAGGGAGCATGGCCCTGATGATACTTTGCTTTGAGACTTCTGACCTTTAAAATTGTGAGGAAATTAAAAAAATTTGTCATTTAAGCCACCAAGTTTGTGGTAATTTGTTGGAGCAGCCCTAGAGAGCTAATACAGAGGGTGATACTTCTTGGTGTTTCTTCCCAAATTATTCTTTAGTTTGCAATTTACTGACTTCATCCAGTACAGGGGATCTTCTACTGAACAAATTGTGTTCCCAGCTTTGTTTGGACCTTAGCCTATGTTTTCCAATAGATTACTAATGAAAATATAGTGACTATATTCTTAAGATAATATTCATTTACTTATTTATTCATTTAACACACACACATAGATAGTAGGCCTGAAGTTTGTGAGTCAAGAAATATTTTCATAAGGGCTTATTTAACTGACAACATAGCACACTTTAGGAGACCAAGTGCTGGATTGGAGTTCTTTGGTGCAGGGAAGAGGAAGAGAAAAGACATTCCTTCTCCTTTTTGGGACACGGAACCAACTAGACCTAATTTTTTTTTTTTTTTTTTTGAAATAGGAAAGTTTGTTCAACATCTTCCTCCCTTTTGTCTTGTCCTTAGTCTTCTTGGCACATAGTTTCCTCATGTGCCTTAACCCTATCCCTAACCCTGCCCCACTCCAGAAAGGATGCTATGCTCTAAGATCATTACTAGCACCTGCCCCCAATCTCAAACAAAATTCACCCCCTGTGCACTCTACTTTTTCTAGGATTTGGTTAATCATATTACTTCTAATTTATATTAATGGATGAATGCTTGACTTTCGTACAATCCAGGAACATTAGCATTTTAAGAGAACACTTATGTATTTGTTACCTGCCTTCCCTGCAGCCATTGAAAAGTTGGAATGCTCCTTAAACCTTTATCTTTAATGTTTTTTTTTTAATTTATTTTTGAGGGTAAGAGAGAGACAGAATGTGAGAGGGGGAGGGGCAGAGAGAGAGGGAGACACAGAATTTGAAGCAGGCTCCAGGATCTGAGCTGTCAGCACAGAGCCTGACGTGGGGCTCGAACTCATGGACCATGAGATCATGACCTGAACTGAAGATGGACAACCAACCAACTGAGCCACCCAGGCGCCCCATTAAACCTTCATCTTTAAAAACAAAATAGTAGATCCTGGGAAGATGGCGGTGTAGGAGGACACTGGGCTCACCGCGCGTCCTGCTGATCACTTAGATTCCACCTACACCTGCCTAAATAACCCAGAAAACCGCCAGAAGACTAGCAGAACGGAGTCTCCAGAGCCAAGCGCAGATGAGAGGCCCACAGAAGAAGGGCCCCTCCCGAAGCGGATCTCCAAAGGAAAAGCGAGCTGAGCCTGCCCCTCCCGCCCCTGTGCACCTTGCCAATCCACCCCAGCTAATACACCAGATCCCCAGTACCACAAGCCTGGCAGTGTGCAAGTAGCCCAGACAGGCCACGCCACCCCACAGTGAATCCTGCCCCTAGGAGAGGGGAAGAGAAGGCACATACCAGTCTGACTGTGGCCCCAGCGGTGGGCTGGGGGCACACATCAGGTCTGACTGCGGCCCTGCCCACCAACGCAAGTTATTCAAGACAGCACAGGGGAAGTGCCCCGCAGTCCCGCACCACTCCAGGGACTATCCAAAATGATGAAATGGAAGAATTCCCCTCAGAAAAACATCCAGGAAATAACAAAAGCTAATGAACTGATCAAAAATGATTTAAACAATATAACAGAAAGTGAATTTAGAATAATAGTCATAAAATTAATCGCTGGGCTTGAAAACAGTATAAAGGACAGCAGAGAATCTCTTGCTACAGAGATCAAGGGACGAAGGAACAGCCAGGAGGAGCTAAAAAATGCTATCAACGAGTTGCAAAATAAAATGGAGACAACTACAGCTTGGAATGAAGAGGCAGAGGAGAGAATAGGTGAACTAGAAGATAAAATTATGGAAAAAGAAGAAGCTGAGAAAAAGATAAAAAAATCCAGGAGTATGAGGGGAAAATTAGAGAAATAAGTGATGCACTAAAGAGAAATAATCTATGCATAATTGGTATTCCAGAGGAGGAAGAGAGAGGGAAAGGTGCTGAAGGTGTACTTGAAGAAATAATAGCTGAGAACTTCCTGGATCTGGGGAAGGAAAAAGGCACTGAAATCCAAGAGGCACAGAGAACTCCCTTCAGATGTAACTTGAATCGATCTTCTGCATGACATATCATAGTGAAACTGGCAAAATACAAGGATAAAGAGAAAATTCTGAAAGCAGCTAGAGATAAACGTGCTCTAACATACAAAGGAAGACCTATAAGACTCGTGACTGATCTCTCTACTGAAACTTGGCAGGCCAGAAAGGAATGGCAGGATATCTTCAATGTGATGAACAGGAAAAATATGCAGCCGAGAATCCTTTATCCAGCAAGTCTGTCATTTAGAATAGAAGGAGAGATAAAGGTCTTCCCAAACAAACAAAAACTGAAGGAATTCGTCACCACTAAACCAGCCCTACAAGAGATCTTAAGGGGGATCCTGTGAGACAAAGTACCAGAGACATCGCTACAAGCATGAAACCTACGGACATCACAATGACTCTAAACCCATATCTTTCTATAATAACACTGAATGCAAATGGACTAAATGTGCCAACCAAAAGACATAGGGTTTTAGAATGGATAAAAAAACAAGACTCATCTATTTGCTGTCTACAAGAGACTCATTTTAGACCTGAAGACACCTTCAGATTGAGAGTGAGGGGATGGAGAACTATTTATCATGCCACTGAAAGTCAAAAGAAAGCTGGAGTATCCATACTTATATCAGACAAACTAGACTTTAAATTAAAGGCTGTAACAAGAGATGAAGAGGGGCATTGTATAATAATCACAGGGTCTATCCATCAGGAAGAGCTAACAATTATAAATGTCTATGCACCGAATACAGGAGCCCCCAAATATATAAAACAATTACAAACGTAAGCAACCTTATTGATAAGAATGTGGTAATTGCAGGGGACTTTAACACTCCGCTTACAGAAATGGATAGATCATCTAGACACACGGTCAATAAAGAAACAAGGGCCCTGAATGATACATTGGATCAGATGGACTTGACAGATATATATAGAACTCTGCATCCCAAAGCAACAGAATATACTTTCTTCTCGAGTGCACATGGAACATTCTCCAAGATAGATCACATACTGGGTCACAAAACAGCCCTTCATAAGTATACAAGAATTGAAATCATACCATGCATAGTTTCAGACCACAATGCTATGAAGCTTGAAATCAACCACAGGAAAAAGTCTGGAAAACCTCCAAAAGCATGGAGGTTAAGGAATACCCTACTAAAGAATGAATGGGTCAACCAGGCAATTAGAGAAGAAATTTAAAAATATATGGAAACAAATGAAAATGAAAATACAACAATCCAAACGCTCTGGGATGCAGCGAAGGCAGTTCTGAGAGGAAAATACATTGCAATCCAGGCCTATCTCAAGAAACAAGAAAACTCCCAAATACAAAATCTAACAGCACACCTAAAGGAACTAGAAGCAAAACAGCAAAGACAGCCTAAATCCAACAGAAGAAGAGAAATAATAAAGATCAGAGCAGAAATAAACAATATAGAATCTAAAACAACTATAGAGCAGATCAACGAAACCAAGAGTTTGTTTTTTGAAAAAATAAACAAAATTGATAAACCTCTAGCCAGGCTTCTCAAAAAGAAAAGGGAGATGACCCAAAGAGATAAAATCATGAATGAAAATGGAATTATTAAAACCAATCCCTCAGAGATACAAGCAATTATCAGGGAATAGTATGAAAAATTATATGCCAACAAACTGGACAACCTGGAAGAAATGGACAAATACTTAAACACCCACACGCTTCCAAAACTCAATCAGGAGGAAATAGAAAGCTTGAACAGACCCATAACCAGTGAAGAAATTGAATCAGTCATCAAAAATCTCCCAACAAATAAGAGTCCAGGACCAGATGGCTTCCCAGGGGAGTTCTACCAGACGTTTAAAGCAGAGATAATACCTATCCTTCTCAAGCTATTCCAAGAAATAGAAAGGGAAGGAAAACTTCCAGACTCATTCTATGAAGCCAGTATTACTTTGATTCCTAAACCAGACAGAGACCCAGTAAAAAAAGAGAACTACAGGCCAATATCCCTGATGAATATGGATGCAAAAATTCTCAATAAGATACTAGCAAATCGAATTCAACGGCATATAAAAAGAATTATTCACCATGATCAAGTGGGATTCATTCCTGGGATGCAGGGCTGGTTCAACATTCGCAAATCAATCAATGTGATACATCACATTAATAAAAGAAAAGATAAGAACCATATGATCCTGTCAATCGATGCAGAAAAGGCCTTTGACAAAATTCAGCAACGTTTCTTAATAAAAACCCTCGAGAAAGTCGGGATAGAAGGAACATACTTAAAGATCATAAAAGCCATTTATGAAAAGCCCACAGCTAACATCATCCTCAATGGGGAAAAACTGAGAGCTTTTTCCCTGAGATCAGGAACACGACAGGGATGTCCACTCTCACCGCTGTTGTTTAACATAGTGTTGGAAGTTCTAGCATCAGCAATCAGACAACAAAAGGAAATCAAAGGCATCAAAATTGGCAAAGATGAAGTTAAGCTTTCACTTTTTGCAGATGACATGATATTATACATGGAAAATCCGATAGACTCCACCAGAAGTCTGCTAGAACTGATACATGAATTTAGCAAAGTTGCAGGATACAAAGTCAATGTACAGAAATCGGTTGCATTCTTATACACTAACAATGAAGCAACAGAAAGACAAATAAAGAAACTGATCCCATTCACAATTGCACCAAGAAGCATAAAATACCTAGGAATAAATCTAACCAAAGATGTAAAAGACCTGTATGCTGAAAACTATAGAAAGCTTGTGAAGGAAATTGAAGAAGATATAAAGAAATGGAAAAACATTCCGTGCTCATAGATTGGAAGAATAAATATTGTCAAAATGTCACTACTACCCAAAGCTATCTACACATTCAATGCAATCCCAATCAAAATTGCACCAGCATTCTTCTCAAAACTAGAACAAGCCATCCTAAAATTTGTATGGAACCACAAAAGGCCCCGAATAGCTAAAGTAATTTTGAAGAAGACCAAAGCAGGAGACATCACAATCCCAGACTTTAGCCTCTACTACAAAGCTGTCATCATCAAGACAGCATGGTATTGGCACAAAAACAGACACATAGACCAATGGAATAGAATAGAAACCCCAGAACTAGACCCACAAACGTATGGCCAACTCATCTTTGACAAAGCAGGAAAGAATATCCAATGGAAAAAAGACAGTCTATTTAACAAATGGTGCTGGGAGAACTGGACAACAACATTCAGAAGATTGAAACTAGACCACTTTCTCACACCATTCACAAAAATAAACTCAAAATGGATAAAGGACCTGAATGTGAGACAGGAAACCATCAAAACCCTAGAGGAGAAAGCAGGAAAAGACCTCTCTGACCTCAGCCGCAGCAATTTCTTACTTGACACATCCCCAAAGGCAAGGGAATTAAAAGCAAAAATGAACTATTGGGACCTTATGAAGATAAAAAGCTTCTGCACAGCAAAGGAAACAGTCAACAAAACTAAAAGGCAACCAACAGAATGGGAAAAGATATTTGCAAATGACATATTGGGCAAAGGGCTAGTATCCAAAATCTATAAAGAGCTCACCAAACTCCACACCTGAAAAACAAATAACCCAGTGAAGAAATGGGCAGAAGACATGAATAGACACTTCTCTAAAGAAGACATCCAGATGGCCAACAGGCACATGAAAAGATGCTCAATGTCACTCCTCATCAGGGAAATACAAATCAAAACCACACTCAGATATCACCTCACGCCAGTCAGAGTGGCCAAAATGAACAAATCAGGAGACTATAGATGCTGGAGAGGATGTGGAGAAAGGGGAACCCTCTTGCACTGTTGGTGGGAATGCAAATTGGTGCAGCCGCTCTGGAAAACAGTGTGGAGGTTCCTCAAAAAATTAAAAATAGACCTACCCTATGACATAGCAATAGCACTGCTAGGAATTTACCCAAGGGATACAGGGGTACTGATGCATAGGGGCACTTGTACCCCAATGTTTATAGGAGCACTCTCAACAATAGCCAAATTATGGAAAGAGCCTAAATGTCCATCAACTGATGAATGGATAAAGAAATTGTGGTTTATATACACAACGGAGTACTACATGGCAATGAGAAAGAATGAAATATGGTCCTTTGTAGCAGCATGGATGGAACTGGAGAGTGTGATGCTAAGTGAAATAAGCCATACAGAAAAGACAGATACCATATGGTTTCACTCTTATGTGGATCCTGAGAAACTTAACAGAAACCCATGGGGGAGGGGAAGGAAAAAAAAAAAGAGGTTAGAGTGGAAGAGACCCAAAGCATAAGTTACTCTTAAAAACTGAGAACAAACTGAGGGTTGATGGGGGGTGGGAGGGAGGGGAGGGTGGGTGATAGGTATAGAGGAGGGCACCTTTTGGGATGAGCACTGGGTGTTGTATGGAAACCAATTTGACAATAAACTTCATGTATTGAAAAATAAAAAATAAAAAAAAATAAAAACAAAATAGTTTCATCACTATGTTTAATGTGTGTGGGTGAGTCTATTGGGGAGCCAGAGTTGCAATATCATGGGACTGGAGGGGGAGGGGTGTCAGTCAATGGTCTGAGGACCTCATCTGGGTGATCCAAAGTAAAGGGGAGTAGGGTCTAGTTTAAGGGGTTGAGGCAAGTGGAAGAGAGTGGGTACTGGGTCTAACTGTACTGACTGGGAGGTGCATCTCGGGGTCAGAGAGTTGATTTGATACTGGGAACTCAGCATGAAGGTGATGAGAGAGAAGTTGAGCCAGTCACTCAATGTCAGTTGTATGAGGAGAGGAATAGAAAAGAATGACCTAATGTATTTTTCATCTTTTTAAAAGCAGACTTAGACGGGTGCCTTGGTGGTGAGCTGTCTTTCTCTCTCTCTCTCCCAAAATAAAGAAGTAAATTAAAAAAAAAAATAAGTGCAGACTTACAGTGTTTTACTTGTTTTTGAGATCTCAAAAATTAATGCCATCTATATCTATTTTTTTAAAGACTAGATTAATTTGGAATTAATTTCTGAGTAGGAGCTCAGAGGAAGAAAAGACTAATTCTGTTGGTTCTGAGAAGTGGAGAAAGTTTTCATAGAGATGAGATTTAAAAAATTTTGTTTTTAATTCTCCAGTCTTCAAATTCAAAAGATTGTGGTAGGGGCGCCTGGGTGGCGCAGTCGGTTGAGCGTCTGACTTCAGCCAGGTCACGATCTCGCGGTCCGTGAGTTCGAGCCCCGCGTCAGGCTCTGGGCTGATGGCTAAGAGCCTGGAGCCTATTTCCGATTCTGTGTCTCCCTCTCTCTCTGCCCCTCCCCCGTTCATGCTGTCTCTCTCTGTCCCAAAAATAAATAAACGTTGAAAAAAAAAAATTAAAAAAAAAAAAAAGATTGTGGTAATACACATTATGTAAAAATTTACCACTTTAACTGTTTTTATATTTATGTTTTTATTGTTTTTTTTAGAGAGAGAGAGCACACAAGTCAGGGAGAAAGGCAGAGGAAGAGAGAGAGAGAGAGAGAGAGAGAGAGAGAGAGAGAGAGAGAATTCCAAGCAGGCTCCATGCTCGGTGTGGCGGCTGATGCGGGGCTCGATCCCAGAACCCAGGACGATGATCCAAATTGAAATCAAGAGTCAGATGTTCAACCTCTCAAGCTACCCAGGCAACCCCCACCTTGATCATTTTTTTTTTTATTTTAAAATTTTTATTTATTTTTTAGAGTTTATTTATTTTGAGACAGAGAGGGAGAGAGAGAGAGAGAGAGTGAGAGTGAGAGAGAGAGAGAGAGAGAGAGAGAGAGAGAGAGAGAGAACCAACAGGGGAGGGGCAGAGAGAGAGGAGGACAGAGGATCCAAACCTGGCTCTGTGCTGACAGGAGAGAGCCCAATGTGAGGCTTGAACTCATAAACTGTGAGATCATGACCTGAGCCAAAGTCGGACGCTTAACCCACTGAGCCCCTCAGGTGCCCTGGCTTAATCATTTTTAAATGGCACTAGATACATGCACATTCTTCTACCATCACTACCATCCATCCACAGAGCTCTTTTCATCTTGCAAAACTGAAACTCTCTACCATTAAACAATAACTTCCCATTCTCTCTTTCCCCAAACTCCTGGCAACTGCCACTATATTTTCTGTCTCTGTGATATTGATGACTCTGGGTACGTCATGTAATTGGAATTAATTAGTATTTGCTTTCTTGTGACTGGCTTATTTCACTTAGCATAACATCTTCAAGACTTATCCATGTTGTAGCATGTGTCAGAATTTCTTTCCTTTTTAAAACTGAATAATATTCCATTGCATACACATACCACACTTTCTGTATGTATTCATTTGTTGACGGACCCTTAGGCTGCTTCTACCTTTTGTTTGTCGTGAATGATAACTGCAGTGGATGTGGGTGTACATATATCTTTTTCAGTCTCTCCTTTCAGTTATATGTATATACCTAGAAGTAGAATTGCTAGATCTGTGCTTGTGTTTTAAGGAATAAGAAGTTAATTAAGCAGACCAGTCAGGAAGGGTGTGCCACGCAAGAGAAGAGTGGTACCAGAAGAGGGTACTGAGCTTGAGAAGCAGCAGATGGCTTGCTGTGGCTGAAAGACTAAATGGGGGAAGGGGGTTTGAAGACAGCTGGGGCCAGAGGGTGGAGGCAGGGCCCTACATGCCTGCTCAGGGTCTTGGCTTTGACTCCATAGCTATTAGAGGATGGTCTTAATGACAGTGTCACTCTGTCAGTTGAACATATGCTGTGGAAGGTCCACAGAGAGCCCTTCCAAAAGAGTTTAAATGATTTTCCCTTAATCAGTCCATTTCAAATAATTTAAAAAGTGTCTAGTATGTTGTTGACACTCAATAAATTACTTAATAATGGTAATTTTATTAGAAGAAAATAGAGGATAAAATTCCTATGATCTCCAAACTCTGAGTTTCTTTAATGCACCACAGACTTCCTGCATCCTTTTCCAATTAAATAAAATGCAATATCAGGCAGCTGTTGTCACAAATGGCCAAATTGCTTTTCTTAAGTGGCCACTTTTATACCCTTTTCTGCTGCCAGACAGAACTTTAATAGCATTAAGTACACTCAAACAGAAGAAGAAAGTAAATAAAAATTTCCAATAGCTGTTAACTTTGGACATGTAGCATGTAACAGTCCCATGCCAGTTCTGCTCACCCAGAGGTTTTTGGGACTTGTATCAGAGAAAAAGTTATTAAAATCCTTATAAAGGCAAAAATGTGCCATAGAAATCTAAATGTGCCAGTACTTTATTAAGAACCAAATAATCTGTGTTAAACGTACACATTCAAAGTGCTTGTAAAAACCACTTGCTGGAGAGAGAGAGATCTGGTAGTAGTCCAGAAACTGTGTTCTTTGAAATAGCACAGCATTCTCCATTGGCCTTCTTCAGGTTAATAATTTGTTGGATCTACCAAAGGTGTCCTTTTCAGGGCCTTGCAGTGTTTAAGGACAATGTTTAGATTTTGTTTAAAATGGACTTGGGAAAAAGGCAAGTGGAGGAACCTGTGTTTCAGATGAAACCACAGAGATATGTTTAAGTGATTCTACCCCAAATTCTTGAGCCAGATGAATAGGCCAGAATCATTTCTGAGGGGGGCGGGACCTTGGGGAAAATCATACTACTTCTTTTGCAAATTCCCGGAACCTTGTGGTGGCCAAATGAAATCTAATGAGCAATGAAATGGTCCTGATGGAGAGAAAGTACCAAAAGCATGACTTGAATTAGTATGTATGTTTTGTTGGTGGTGCCTGGACTTTATGGAGCATGCATTTCTGCTTATGTTTTTGTTTTTGTATGTATTTCTCTTCACTGAGAAGAAGAACAATGTTCTTTCTAAGCTAATGTGACACTGGGGAGAAAATTTTGGTCCTTTGACTGGAATACTTGTAGCCTACCTTCATAGCAGGTCAGAAAAGCTTGATTTGGCCTTACTACAAAGATTAGGATCCTTTAAACAATACCATCCTTGTCTATTTGATAAGGATGGGAGCACATAGAATAAGGGGGGATATATGACTCTTGCCAGTCAATATAGATATATTGGCACTTCAGATGCTGATCAGAAGTCAGTCTTGTGTTATCCTAACCCAGCATCTACCTAAGCACGGACAGAATGCTGACACATGAGAAATGAAATCATTGCTTTGCTTTCGGTTGTTTGCTGTTAATAAGTTAAGCATGAAGTTGTCCAGGATTTCTAAGCCCCAGTCCTGCATTAAATTAGATGTGGCTTGGGAGGTCCTAACTCCTGTCATTATTCCACTGCTGACTTGTCTGGCAGGGATCTCTTTTCACATCTGTATAATAGGAACGCTGATGCCTGCTGGGAAATCCTTACAACATATAGGTTGTGCAGGTCAAATAGGTGTGAAATATGAAGTCCCATGGGAATGTAAGGGATTTATTATGGGATTAATAACATTGTTATTGTTATCTTGTCAAAAGTGACAGGGTGGGCTTGGGGGAAATGTGGGTGGAGGGAAGGGAGAGAGCTCAGACAAACTCAGTATCACACAAGCAGTGAGGAAGGCTTGCAGAATGTTTCCTAAATTGCTGTGAAACCTCCCTTTTGCCCTTTAATCCAGGGTAACCTCACTACAAGTATGCCCCTGACTCTTTGAGGTGACTGTTTTAGACCTTTCCTAGCTTGGAGTCAGCTTCTATTTCTTTGGTCTTGTCTCTGCCAAATTTGAGCTCCTGGCTCCGGACTCCTGCTCTGATTCTGCCTCCAAACTTGGTGTTTGCATTTGGTTGTCCTGAGGTTTGACTCTTCACTCTCTCTAGTTGAATTTAACCTGGATTACCCCTGGACATTGCCACAGCCCTCTTGGCTGACAACTGATCTGGTCCAGCCATTGCCTCACCATTAGTAGGAACTGGACAATTTGAGTCCAGATGCTGGAAGTTCAGCCTTATTCTGGGATAAGCCAATAAATATGAGTTGGTCCCATAGATCAATGTGACTGTAAGCCTTGATTTTTCTTGGAAGTTCTCCAGTGCACCTATTTCCAATTCCATTGTGAATCTATTCAACCTCAGCAGCTATGTCCTTATCAGCAGGATGCCCGTGGCAGCCATTTGGCCTGAAGGCATGGGTTGAAATGCTAGATAAGGACAAGCAGATTGTACCTTAGAGAGCAACATTTTATAGTTTTTCTGCAAATTTCACCTTAAATATTAGTGTCTATAGAGATCTTCCCTAATTCTTGGCTTTTGTTTTGTGGTCACTTGCATTGTTATTCTTTTTTCTTGCCTCTGCATTAAATTCCTTTTCAATTTCATTCAAATTCACCTGGCATTTATTGAGCATGTCCTCTCTGCTAAACACTGTACAGAGATAGGTGACTCCTTGTAGTAGCTGATGGGTGGTTAAGTGTAACTGGTGGGCATTTCCTTCCTTCCTTCTCTAAAATTGGCCAGCCATTGGGTGTGAAAGACCTCTACATACAGCTGAGTCAGCATATGATGGGGGCGGGGGTTGGTGGTGGTAATGTCCAGACCTCATTTTGGGAGAATTTGGGAGGGTACGTTGCCATTTTGTGTGGCACCCATGGCTGGGTAGGGACACAGAGAAAGAAGAATGAAGATGGCAGTAGGAAGGGAGGGGAAAAGGATAGATGTCTCAGTTACACAATACCTTACTATGTTGACTACTTACGAAGTTCTCCTAAGTATATTCTGGCACTTTATCACCTCCCCGGAAATGGTATTACTGGTCCCTTTTTACAGAAGAGGAAACTAAGAATTTTAAAGGGCTAAGTGGCTGTACAGGTCTTTTAATTAGACTGAATCTTCTACTTTTCTTGACCCTTACTCACTGTGCTCCAGCCACCTTGGCCTCCTGGCTGTCCCAAACAAGCCTTGTATGCTCCTGCCTTAGTGCCTTTGTCTTTGCTATTCCTTCTTCCAGGAATTCTTTCCCCCCATTTAGCTACTTGGCCTGCTCCCTTACTGCCTGACCACCTGCTTATAATTGTCATTTCCCCCAGATAGCTCTATCCCCTTTCCCAGCTTTACTTTTTCCAC